>NW_027552696.1:0-62988 GCF_045843805.1 Urocitellus parryii | reverse complement strand
TGAGATTTCAGGAAACTCGTAGTTTTTTGGAAGTTTTTCAACCCCTTTCAATGAAAGTGATTCTCGTCAGTCTCTGCTTGGGGCTACTTCAATAGGACACAAACCATAGCAATAGAACTTGGAACTACATTCTTGTGCCAAGTTTCAAAGAGGTAGCACAAACCGTGTTTGATTTAGAGTTCCAACTACATGTATCCATATAGGAGAAAACAGAGTGAAACCTAAACATGAAAACGGTTACTGCAAGCGAACGATTTAATCTAGAAGAACGAAATTTGGTGAGCCAAGTGGGATTGGTGTACTGATCATTACCTGCAAGTATCATCAAGATTGGGTGAAAAAATGTTTGCTGAGATTTCAGGAAACTCGTAGTTTTGTGGAAGCTTGGCAACCCCTTTCAATGAAAGTGATCCTCGTCAGTCTCTGCTTGGGGCTACTTCAATAGGACACAAACGATAGCGATAGAACTTGGAACTACATTATGGTGCGAGGATTCAAAGAGGTAGCACAAACCGTGTTTGATTTAGAGTTCCAACTACATGTATCCATATAGGAGAAAACAGAGTGAAACCTAAACATGAAAACGGTTACTGCAAAGGAACGGTTGAACGAAGAAGAACGAAATTTGGTGAGCCAAGTGGGATTGGTGTACTGATCATTACCTGCCAGTATTATCAAGATTGGGTGAAAAAATGTTTGCTGAGATTTCAGGAAACTCGCAGTTTTTTGGAAGCTTGGCTACCCCTTTCAATGAAAGTGATTCTCGTCAGTCTCTGCTTGCGGCTACTTCAATAGGACACAAACCATAGCGATAGAACTTGGAACTACATTATTGTGCCAGGTTTCAAAGAGCTAGCACAAACCGTGTTTGATTTAGAGTTCCAACTACAAATATCCATATAGGAGAAAACAGAGTGAAACCTAAACATGAAAACGGTTACTGTAAAGGAACGGTTTAACCTAGAAGAAAGAAATTTGGTGAGCCAAGTGGGAAAGGTGTACGGATCAATACCTGCAAGTATCATCAAGATTGGGTGAAAAAATGTTTGCTGAGATTTCAGGAAACTCGTAGTTTTTTGGAAGCTTGGCAACCCCTTTCAATGAAAGTGATTCTCTTCAGTCTCTGCTTGGGGCTACTTCAATAGGACACAAACCATAGCGATAGAACTTGGAACTACATTCTTGTGCCAAGTTTCAAAGAGCTAGCACAAACCGTGTTTGATTTAGAGTTCCAACTACATGTATCCATATAGGAGAAAACAGAGTGAAACCTAAACATGAAAATGGTTACTGCAAGCGAACGACTTAATCTAGAAGAACGGAATTTGGTGAGCGAAGTGGGATTGGTGTACTGATAATTACCTGCAAATATCATCAAGATTGGGTGAAAGAATGATTGCTGAGATTTCAGGAAACTCGTAGTTTTTTGGAAGCTTGGCAACCCCTTTCAATGAAAGTGATTCTCTTCAGTCTCTGCTTGGGGCTACTTCAATAGGACACAAACCATAGCGATAGAACTTGGAACTACATTCTTGTGCCAAGTTTCAAAGAGCTAGCACAAACCGTGTGTGATTTAGAGTTCCAACTACATGTATCCATATAGGAGAAAACAGAGTGAAACCTAAACATGAAAACGGTTACTGCAAAGGAACGGTTTAACCTAGAAGAAAGAAATTTGGTGAGCCAAGTGGGATTGGTGTACTGATCATTACCTGCCAGTATCATCAAGATTGGGTGAAAAAATGTTTGCTGAGATTTCAGGAAACTCGCAGTTTTTTGGAAGCTTGGCTTCCCCTTTCAATGAAAGTGATTCTCGTCAGTCTCTGCTTGGGGCTACTTCAATAGGACACAAACCATAGCGATAGAACTTGGAACTACATTATTGTGCCAAGTTTCAAAGAGCTAGCACAAACCGTGTTTGATTTAGAGTTCCAACTACAAATATCCATATAGGAGAAAACAGAGTGAAACCTAAAAATGAAAACGGTTACTGCAAAGGAACGGTTTAACCAAGAAGAACGAAATTTGGTGAGCCAAGTGGGATTGGTGTACGGATCTTTACCTGCCACTATCATCAAGATTGGGTGAAAAAATGTTTGTTGAGATTTCAGGAAACTCGTAGTTTTTTGGAAGGTTGGCAACCCCATTCAATGAAAGTGATTCTCGTCAGTCTCTGCTTGGGGCTACTTCAGTAGGAAACAAACCAAAGCGATAGAACCTGGAACTACATTATTGTGCCAAGTTTCAAAGAGCTAGCACAAACCGTGTTTGATTTAGACTTCCAAATACATGTATCCATATAGGAGAAAACAGAGTGAAACCTAAACATGAAAACGGTTACTGCAAAGGAACGGTTTAACCTAGAAGAAAGAAATTTGGTGAGCCAAGTGGGACAGGTGTACGGATCAATACTTGCAAGTATCATCAAGATTGGGTGAAAAAATGTTTGCTGAGATTTCAGGAAACTCGTAGTTTTTTGGAAGCTTGGCAACCCCTTTCAATGAAAGTGATTCTCTTCAGTCTCTGCTTGGGGCTACTTCAATAGGACACAAACCATAGCGATAGAACTTGGAACTACATTCTTGTGCCAAGTTTCAAAGAGCTAGCACAAACCGTGTTTGATTTAGAGTTCCAACTACATGTATCCATATAGGAGAAAACAGAGTGAAACCTAAACATGAAAATGGTTACTGCAAAGGAACGGTTTAACCTGGAAGAAGGAAATTTGGTGAGCCAAGTGGGATTGGTGTACTTATCATTACCTGCCAATATCTCAAGATTGGGTGAAAAAATGTATGCTGAGGTTTCAGGAAACTCGTAGTTTTTTGGAAGCTTTTCAACCCCTTTCAATAAAAGTGATTCTCGTCAGTCTCTGCTTGGGGCTACTTCAATCGGACACAAACCATAGCGATAGAACTTGGAACTACATTCTTGTGCCAAGTTTCAAAGAGGTAGCACAAACCGTGTTTGATTTAGAGTTCCAACTACATGTATCCATATAGGAGAAAACAGAGTGAAACCTAAACATGAAAACGGTTACTGCAAAGGAACGGTTTAACCTTGGAGAACGAAATTTGGTGAGCCAAGTGGGATTGGTGTACTTATCATTACCTGCCAATATCTCAAGATTGGGTGAAAAAATGTTTGCTGAGATTTCAGGAAACTCGTAGTTTTTTGGAAGCTTTTCAACCCCTTTCAATGAAAGTGATTCTCGTCAGTCTCTGCTTGGGGCTACTTCAATAGGACACAAACAATAGCGATAGAACTTGGAACTACATTCTTGTGCCAAGTTTCAAAGAGCTACAACAAACCGTGTTTGATTTAGAGTTCCAACTACATGTATCCATATAGGAGAAAACAGAGTGAAACCTAAACATGAAAACGGTTACTGCAAGTAAACGATTTAATCTAGAAGAAAGAAATTTGGTGAGCCAAGTGGGACTGGTGTACGGATCATTACCTGCCAGTATCATCAAGATTGGGTGAAAAAATGTTTGCTGAGATTTCAGGAAACTCTTAGTTTTGTGGAAGCTTGGCAACCCCTTTCAATGAAAGTGATCCTCGTCAGACTCTGCTTTGGGCTACTTCAATAGGACACAAACGATAGCGATAGAACTTGGAACTACATTATTGTGCCAGGTTTCAAAGAGGTAGCACAAACCGAGTTTGATTTAGAGTTCCAACTACATGTATCCATATAGGAGAAAACAGAGTGAAACCTAAACATGAAAACGGTTACTGCAAAGGAACGGTTTAACCAAGAAGAACGAAATTTGGTGAGCCAAGTGGGATTGGTGTACTGATCATTACCTGCCAGTATTATCAAGATTGGGTGAAAAAATGTTTGCTGAGATTTCAGGAAACTCGCAGTTTTTTGGAAGCTTGGCTTCCCCTTTCAATGAAAGTGATTCTCGTCAGTCTCTGCTTGGGGCTACTTCAATAGGACACAAACCATAGCGATAGAACTTGGAACTACATTATTGTGCCAGGTTTCAAAGAGCTAGCACAAACCGTGTTTGATTTAGAGTTCCAACTACATGTATCCATATAGGAGAAAACAGAGTGAAACCTAAACATGAAAACGGTTACTGCAAAGGAACGGTTTAACCAAGAAGAACGAAATTTGATGAGCCAAGTGGGATTGGTGTACTGATCATTACCTGCCAGTATCATCAAGATTGGGTGAAAAAATGTTTGCTGAGATTTCAGGAAACTCGCAGTTTTTTGGAAGCTTGGCTTCCCCTTTCAATGAAAGTGATTCTCGTCAGTCTCTGCTTGGGGCTACTTCAATAGGACACAAACCATAGCGATAGAACTTGGAACTACATTATTGTGCCAAGTTTCAAAGAGCTAGCACAAACCGTGTTTGATTTAGAGTTCCAACTACAAATATCCATATAGGAGAAAACAGAGTGAAACCTAAAAATGAAAACGGTTACTGCAAAGGAACGGTTTAACCAAGAAGAACGAAATTTGGTGAGCCAAGTGGGATTGGTGTACGGATCATTACCTGCCACTATCATCAAGATTGGGTGAAAAAATGTTTGCTGAGATTTCAGGAAACTCGTAGTTTTTTGGAAGGTTGGCAACCCCATTCAATGAAAGTGATTCTCGTCAGTCTCTGCTTGGGGCTACTTCAGTAGGAAACAAACCAAAGCGATAGAACCTGGAACTACATTATTGTGCCAAGTTTCAAAGAGCTAGCACAAACCGTGTTTGATTTAGACTTCCAACTACATGTATCCATATAGGAGAAAACAGAGTGAAACCTAAACATGAAAACGGTTACTGCAAAGGAACGGTTTAACCTAGAAGAACGAAATTTGGTGAGCCAAGTGGGATTGGTGTACTTATCATTACCTGCCAATATCTCAAGATTGGGTGAAAAAATGTTTGCTGAGATTTCAGGAAACTCGTAGTTTTTTGGAAGCTTTTCATCCCCTTTCAATGAAAGTGATTCTCATCAGTCTCTGCTTGGGGCTACTTCAATAGGACACAAACCATAGCGATAGAACTTGGAACTACATTCTTGTGCCAAGTATCAAAGAGCTAGCACAAACCGTGTTTGATTTAGAGTTCCAACTACATGTATCCATATAGGAGAAAACAGAGTGAAACCTAAACATGAAATCGGTTACTGCAAGCGAACGATTTAATCTAGAAGATCGAAATTTGGTGAGCCAAGTGGGATTGGTGTACTGATCATTACCTGCAAGTATCATCAAGATTGGGTGAAAAAATGTTTGCTGAGATTTCAGGAAACTCGCAGTTTTTTGGAAGCTTGGCTTCCCCTTTCAATGAAAGTGATTCTCGTCAGTCTCTGCTTGGGGCTACTTCAATAGGACACAAACGATAGCGATAGAACTTGGAACTACATTATTGTGCCAGGTTTCAAAGAGGTAGCACAAACCGTGTTTGATTTAGAGTTCCAACTACATGTATCCATATAGGAGAAAACAGAGTGAAACCTAAAAATGAAATGGTTACTGCAAAGGAACGGTTTAACCAAGAAGAACAAAATTTGGTGAGCCAAGTGGGATTGGTGTACTGATCATTACCTGCCAGTATCATCAAGATTGGGTGAAAAAATGTTTGCTGAGATTTCAGGAAACTCGTAGTTTTTTGGAAGCTTGGCAACCACATTCAATGAAAGTGATTCTCGTCAGTCTCTGCTTGGGGCTACTTCAGTAGGACACAAACCATAGCGATAGAACCTGGAACTACATGATTGTGCCAAGTTTCGAAGAGCTAGCACAAACCGTGTTTGATTTAGAGTTCCAACTACATGTATCCATATAGGAGAAAACAGAGTGAAACCTAAACATGAAAACGGTTACTGCAAATGAACGTTTTAACCTAGAAGAAAGAAATTTGGTGAGCCAAGTGGGACTGGTGTACGGATCATTACCTGCAAGTATCATCAAGATTGGGTGAAAAAATGTTTGCTGAGATTTCAGGAAACTCATAGTTTTTTGGAAGCTTGGCAACCCCTTTCAATGAAAGTGATTCTCGTCAGTCTCTGCTTGGTGCTACTTCAATAGGACACAAACCATAGCGATAGAACCTCGAACTACATTATTGTGTCAAGTTTCAAAGAGCTAGCACAAACCGTGTTTGATTTAGTGTTCCAACTACATGTATCCATATAGGAGAAAACAGAGTGAAACCTAAACATGAAAACGGTTACTGCAAAGGAACGGTTTAACCTAGAAGAACGAAATTTGGTGAGCCAAGTTGGATTGGTGTACTTATCATTACCTGCCAATATCCCAAGATTGGGTGAAAAAATGTTTGCTGAGATTTCAGGAAACTCGTAGTTTTGTGGAAGCTTGGCAACCCCTTTCAATGAAAGTGATCCTCGTCAGTCTCTGCTTTGGGCTACTTCAATAGGACACAAACGATAGCGATAGAACTTGGAACTACATTATAGTGCCAGGTTTCAAAGAGGTAGCACAAACCGTGTTTGATTTAGAGTTCCAACTACATGTATCCATATAGGAGAAAACAGAGTGAAACCTAAAAATGAAAACGGTTACTGCAAAGGAACGGTTTAACCAAGAAGAACGAAATTTGGTGAGCCAAGTGGGATTGGTGTACTGATCATTACCTGCCAGTATTATCAAGATTGGGTGAAAAAATGTTTGCTGAGATTTCAGGAAACTCGTAGTTTTTTGGAAGCTTGGCAACCCCATTCAATGAAAGTGATTCTCGTCAGTCTCTGCTTGGGGCTACTTTAATAGGACACAAACCATAGCGATAGAACTTGGAACTACATTCTTGTGCCAAGTTTCAAGGAGCTAGCACAAACCGTGTTTGATTTAGAGTTCCAACTACATGTATCCATATAGGAGAAAACAGAGTGAAACCTAAACATGAAAATGGTTACTGCAAAGGAACGGTTTAACCTTGGAGAACGAAATTTGGTGAGCCAAGTGGGATTGGTGTACTTATCATTACCTGCCAATATCTCAAGATTGGGTGAAAAAATGTTTGCTGAGATTTCAGGAAACTCGTAGTTTTTTGGAAGCTTTTCAACCCCTTTCAATGAAAGTGATTCTCGTCAGTCTCTGCTTGGGGCTACTTCAATAGGACACAAACAATAGCGATAGAACTTGGCACTACATTCTTGTGCCAAGTTTCAAAGAGCTAGCACAATCCGTGTTTGATTTAGAGTTCCAACTACATGTATCCATATAGGAGAAAACAGAGTGAAACCTAAACATGAAAATGGTTACTGCAAATTAACGGTTTAACCTAGAAGAACGAAATTTGGTGAGCCAAGTGGGATTGGTGTACTTATCATTACCTGCCAATATCTCAAGATTGGGTGAAAAAATGTATGCTGAGGTTTCAGGAAACTCGTAGTTTTTTGGAAGCTTTTCAACCCCTTTCAATGAAAGTGATTCTCGTCAGTCTCTGCTTGGGGCTACTTCAATAGGACACAAACCATAGCGATAGAACTTGGAACTACATTGTTGTGCCAAGTTTCAAAGAGGTAGCACAAACCGTGTTTGATTTAGAGTTCCAACTACATGTATCCATATAGGAGAAAACAGAGTGAAACCTAAACATGAAAACGGTTACTGCAAGCGAACGACTTAATCTAGAAGAACGGAATTTGGTGAGCCAAGTGGGATTGGTGTACTGATCATTACCTGCAAATATCATCAAGATTGGGTGAAAAAATGTTTGCTGAGATTTCAGGAAACTCGTAGTTTTGTGGAAGCTTTGCAACCCCTTTCAATGAAAGTGATCCTCGTCAGTCTCTGCTTGGGGCTACTTCAATAGGACACAAACGATAGCGATAGAACTTGGAACTACATTCTTGTGCCAAGTTTCAAAGAGCTAGCACAAACCGTGTTTGATTTAGAGTTCCAACTACATGTATCCATATAGGAGAAAACAGAGTGAAACCTAAAAATGAAAACGGTTACTGCAAAGGAACGGTTTAACCAAGAAGAACGAAATTTGGTGAGCCAAGTGGGATTGGTGTACTGATCATTACCTGCCAGTATCATCAAGATTGGGTGAAAAAATGTTTGCTGAGATTTCAGGAAACTCGTAGTTTTTTGGAAGCTTGGCAACCCCATTCAATGAAAGTGATTCTCGTCAGTCTCTGCTTGGGGCTACTTCAGTAGGACACAAACCATAGCGATAGAAACTGGAACTAAATGATTGTGCCAAGTTTCGAAGAGCTAGCACAAACCGTGTTTGATTTAGAGTTCCAACTACATGTATCCATGTAGGAGAAAACAGAGTGAAACCTAAACATGAAAACGGTTACTGCAAAGGAACGGTTTAACCTAGAAGAACGAAATTTGGTGAGCCAAGTGGGATTGGTGTACTTATCATTACCTGCCAATATCTCAAGATTGGGTGAAAAAATGTTTGCTGAGATTTCAGGAAACTCGTAGTTTTTTGGAAGCTTTTCAACCCCTTTCAATGAAAGTGATTCTCGTCAGTCTCTGCTTGGGGCTACTTCAATAGGACACAAACCATAGCAATAGAACTTGGAAGTACATTCTTGTGCCAAGTATCAAAGAGCTAGCACAAACCGTGTTTGATTTAGAGTTCCAACTACATGTATCCATATAGGAGAAAACAGAGTGAAACCTAAACATGAAAACGGTTACTGCAAGCGAACGATTTAATCTAGAAGATCGAAATTTGGTGAGCCAAGTGGGATTGGTGTACTGATCATTACCTGCAAGTATCATCAAGATTGGGTGAAAAAATGTTTGCTGAGATTTCAGGAAACTCGTAGTTTTTTGGAAGCTTGGCAACCCCTTTCAATGAAAGTGATTCTCGTCAGTCTCTGCTTGGGGCTACTTCAATAGGACACAAACGATAGCGATAGAACTTGGAACTACATTATTGTGCCAGGATTCAAAGAGGTAGCACAAACCGTGTTTGATTTAGAGTTCCAACTACATGTATCCATATAGGAGAAAACAGAGTGAAACCTAAACATGAAAACGGTTACTGCAAATGAACGGTTGAAGGAAGAAGAACGAAATTTGGTGAGCCAAGAGGGATTGGTGTACTGATCATTACCTGCCAGTATCATCAAGACTGGGTGAAAAAATGTTACCTGAGATTTCAGGAAACTCGTAGTTTTTTGGAAGCTTGGCAACCCCATTCAATGAAAGTGATTCTCGTCAGTCTCTGCTTGGGGCTACTTCAGTAGAACACAAACCATAGCGATAGAACCTGGAACTACATTATTTTGCCAAGTTTCAAAGAGCTAGCACAAACCGTGTTTGATTTAGAGTTCCAACTACATGTATCCATATAGGAGAAAACACAGTGAAACCTAAACATGAAAACGGTTACTGCAAGCGAACGATTTAATCTAGAAGAAGGAAATTTGGTGAGCCAAGTGGGATTGGTGTACTGATCATTACCTGCAAGTATCATCAAGATTGGGTGAAAAAATGTTTGCTGAGATTTCAGGAAACTCGTAGTTTTGTGGAAGCTTTGCAACCCCTTTCAATGAAAGTGATCCTCGTCAGTCTCTGCTTGGGGCTACTTCAATCGGACACAAACAATAGCGATAGAACTTGGAACTACATTATTGTGCCAGGTTTCAAAGAGGTAGCACAAACCTTGTTTGATTTAGAGTTCCAACTACATGTATCCATATAGGAGAAAACAGAGTGAAACCTAAAAATGAAATGGTTACTGCAAAGGAACGGTTTAACCAAGAAGAACAAAATTTGGTAAGCCAAGTGGGATTGGTGTACTGATCATTACCTGCCAGTATCATCAAGATTGGGTGAAAAAATGTTTGCTGAGATTTCAGGAAACTCGTAGTTTTTTGGAAGCTTGGCAACCACATTCAATGAAAGTGATTCTCGTCAGTCTCTGCTTGGGGCTACTTCAGTAGGACACAAACCATAGCGATAGAACCTGGAACTACATGATTGTGCCAAGTTTCCAAGAGCTAGCACAAACCGTGTTTGATTTAGAGTTCCAACTACATGTATCCATATAGGAGAAAACAGAGTGAAACCTAAACATGAAAACGGTTACTGCAAATGAACGTTTTAACCTAGAAGAAAGAAATTTGGTGAGCCAAGTGGGACTGGTGTACGGATCATTACCTGCAAGTATCATCAAGATTGGGTGAAAAAATGTTTGCTGAGATTTCAGGAAACTCATAGTTTTTTGGAAGCTTGGCAACCCCTTTCAATGAAAGGGATTCTCGTCAGTCTCTGCTTGGGGCTACTTCAATAGGACACAAACCATAGCGATAGAACCTGGAACTACATTATTGTGTCAAGTTTCAAAGAGCTAGCACAAACCGTGTTTGATTTAGTGTTCCAACTACATGTATCCATATAGGAGAAAACAGAGTGAAACCTAAACATGAAAAAGGTTACTGCAAAGGAACGGTTTAACCTAGAAGAACGAAATTTGGTGAGCCAAGTGGGATTGGTGTACTTATCATTACCTGCCAATATCCCAAGATTGGGTGAAAAAATGTTTGCTGAGATTTCAGGAAACTCGTAGTTTTGTGGAAGCTTGGCAACCCCTTTCAATGAAAGTGATCCTCGTCAGTCTCTGCTTTGGGCTACTTCAATAGGACACAAACGATAGCGATAGAACTTGGAACTACATTATTGTGCCAGGTTTCAAAGAGGTAGCACAAACCGTGTTTGATTTAGAGTTCCAACTACATGTATCCATATAGGAGAAAACAGAGTGAAACCTAAAAATGAAAACGGTTACTGCAAAGGAACGGTTTAACCAAGAAGAACGAAATTTGGTGAGCCAAAGTGGGATTGGTGTACTGTTCATTACCTGCCAGTATTATCAAGATTGGGTGAAAAAAATGTTTGCTGAGATTTCAGGAAACTCGTAGTTTTTTGGAAGCTTGGCAACCCCATTCAATGTAAGTGATTCTCGTCAGTCTCTGCTTGGGGCTACTTTAATAGGACACAAACCATAGCGATAGAACTTGGAACTACATTCTTGTGCCAAGTTTCAACGAGCTAGCACAAACCGTGTTTGATTTAGAGTTCCAACTACATGTATCCATATAGGAGAAAACAGAGTGAAACCTAAACATGAAAACGGTTACTGCAAGCGAACGATTTAATCTAGAAAAAAGAAATTTGGTGAGCCAAGTGGGACTGGTGTACGGATCATTACCTGCCAGTATCATCAATATTGGGTGAAAAAAGGTTTGCTGAGATTTCAGGAAACTCGTAGTTTTGTGGAAGCTTGGCAACCCCTTTCAATGAAAGTGATCCTCGTCAGTCTCTGCTTTGGGCTACTTCAATAGGACACAAAACCATAGCGATAGAACTTGGAACTACATTATTGTGCCTGGTTTCAAAGAGGTAGCACTCCGTGTTTGATTTAGAGTTCCAACTACATGTATGCATATAGGAGAAAACAGAGTGAAACCTAAAAATGAAAACGGTTACTGCAAAGGAACGGTTTAACCTTGGAGAACGAAATTTGGTGAGCCAAGTGGGATTGGTGTACTGATCATTACCTGCCAGTATTATCAAGATTTGGTGAAAAAATGTTTGCTGAGATTTCAGGAAACTCGTAGTTTTTTGGAAGCTTTTCAACCCCTTTCAATGAAAGTGAATCTCGTCAGTCTCTGTTTGGGGCTACTTCAATAGGACACAAACCATAGCGATAGAACTTGGAACTACATTCTTGTGCCAAGTTTCAAAGAGCTAGCACAAATCGTGTTTGATTTAGAGTTCCAACTACATGTATCCATATAGGAGAACACAGAGTGAAACCTAAACATGAAAACGGTTCCTGCAAGCGAACGATTTAATCTAGAAGAACGAAATTTGGTGAGCCAAGTGGGATTGGTGTACTGATCATTACCTGCCAGTATTATGAAGATTGGGTGAAAAAATGTTTGCTGAGATTTCAGGAAACTCGTAGTTATATGGAAGCTTGGCAACCCCATTCAATGAAAGTGATTCTCGTCAGTCTCTGCTTGGGGCTACTTCAGTAGGGACACAAACCATAGCGATAGAACCTGGAACTACATTATTGTGCCAAGTTTCAAAGAGCTAGCACAAACCGTGTTTGATTTAGAGTTCCAACTACATGTATCCATATAGGAGAAAAACAGAGTGAAACCTAAAATGAAAAACGGTTACTGCAAAGGAACGGTTTACCTTGGAGAACGAAATTTGGTGAGCCAAGTGGGATTGGTGTACTGATCATTACCTGCTAGTATTATCAAGATTGGGTGAAAAAATGTTTGCTGAGATTTCAGGAAACTCGCAGTTTTTTGGAAGCTTGGCTACCCCTTTCAATGAAAGTGATTCTCGTCAGTCTCTGCTTGGGGCTACTTCAATAGGACACAAACCATAGCGATAGAACTTGGAACTACATTATTGTGCCAGGTTTCAAAGAGCTAGCACAAACCGTGTTTGATTTAGAGTTCCAACTACATATATCCATATAGGAGAAAACAGAGTGAAACCTAAAAATGAAAACGGTTACTGCAAAGGAACGGTTTAACCAAGAAGAACGAAATTTGGTGAGCCAAGTGGGATTGGTGTACGGATCATTACCTGCCAGATTTATCAAGATTGGATGAAAAAATGTTTGCTGAGATTTCAGGAAACTCGTAGTTTTTTGGAAGCATGGCAATCCCATTCAATGAAAGTGATTCTCGTCAGTCTCTGCTTGGGGCAACTTCAGTAGGACACAAACCATAGCGATAGAACCTGGAACTACATTCGTGTGCCAAGTTTCAAAGACCTGGCACAAACCGTGTTTGATTTAGAGTTCCAACTACATGTATCCATATAGGAGAACACAGAGTGAAACCTAAACATGAAAACGGTTACTGCAAGCGAACGATTTAATCTAGAAGAACGAAATTTGGTGGGCCAAGTGGGATTGGTGTACTGATCATTACCTGCAAGTATCATCAAGATTGGGTGAAAAAATGTTTGCTGAGATTTCAGGAATCTCGTAGTTTTGTGGAAGCTTGGCAACCCTTTCAATGAAAGTGATCCTCGTCAGTCTCTGCTTGGGGCTACTTCAGTAGGACACAAACGATAGCGATAGAACTTGGAACTACATTATTGTGCCAGGATTCAAAGAGGTAGCACAAACCATGTTTGATTTAGAGTTCCAACTACATGTATCCATATAGGAGAAAACAGAGTGAAACCTAAACATGAAAACGGTTACTGCAAAGGAACGGTTTAACCTAGAAGAAAGAAATTTGGTGAGCCAAGTGGGATTGGTGTACTTATCATTACCTGCCAATATCTCAAAATTGGGTGAAAAAATGTTTGCTGAGATTTCAGGAAACTCGTAGTTTTTTGGAAGCTTTTCAACCCCTTTCAATGAAAGTGATTCTCGTCAGTCTCTGCTTGGGGCTACTTCAATAGGACACAAACCATAGCGATAGAACTTGTAACTACATTCTTGTGCCAAGTTTCAAAGAGCTAGCACAAACCGTGTTTGATTTAGAGTTCCAACTACATGTATCCATATAGGAGAACACAGAGTGAAACCTAAACATGAAAACGGTTACTGCAAGCGAACGATTTAATCTAGAAGAACAAAATTTGGTGAGCCAAGTGGGATTCGTGTACTGATCATTACCTGCAAGTATCATCAAGATTGGGTGAAAAAATGTTTGCTGAGATTTCAGGAATCTCGTAGTTTTGTGGAAGCTTGGCAACCCCTTTCAATGAAAGTGATCCTCGTCAGTCTCTGCTTGGGGCTACTTCAGTAGGACACAAACGATAGCGATAGAACTTGGAACTACATTATTGTGCCAGGTTTCAAAGAGCTAGCACAAACCGTGTTTGATTTAGAGTTCCAACTACATGTATCCATATAGGAGAAAACAGAGTGAAACCTAAACATGAAAACGGTTACTGCAAAGGAACGGTTTAACCAAGAAGAACGAAATTTGGTGAGCCAAGTGGGATTGGTGTACGGATCATTACCTGCCAGATTCATCAAGATTGGATGAAAAAATGTTTGCTGAAATTTCAGGAAACTCGTAGTTTTTTGGAATCTTGGCAACACCATTCAATGAAAGTGATTCTCGTCAGTCTCTGCTTGGGGCAACTTCAGTAGGACACAAACCATAGCGATAGAACCTGGAACTACATTCTTGTGCCAAGTTTCAAAGAGGTAGCACAATCCGTGTTTTATTTAGAGTTCCAACTACATGTATCCATATAGGAGAAAACAGAGTGAAACCTAAACATGAACACGGTTAATGCAAAGGAACGGTTTAACCTAGAAGAAAGAAATTTGGTGAGCCAAGTGTAATTGGTGTACTTATAATTACCTGCCAATATCTCAAGATTGGGTGAAAAAATGTTTGCTGAGATTTCAGGAAACTCGTAGTTTTTTGAAGCTTTTCAACCCCTTTCAATGAAAGTGATCCTCGTCAGTCTCTGCTTGGGGCTAATTCAATAGGACACAAACCATAGCGATTGATCTTAGAACTACATTATTGTGCCAGGTTTCAAAGAGGTAGCACAAACCGTGTTTGATTTAGAGTTCCAACTACATATATCCATATAGGAGAAAACAGAGTGAAACCTAAAAATGAAAACGGTTACTGCAAAGGAACGGTTTAACCAAGAAGAACGAAATTTGGTGAGCCAAGTGGGATTGGTGTATGGATCATTACCTGCCAGATTCATCAAGATTGGATGAAAAAATGTTGGATGAGATTTCAGGAAACTCGTAGTTTTTTGGAAGCTTGGCAACTCCATTCAATGAAAGTGATTCTCGTCAGTCTCTGCTTGGGGCTACTTCAGTAGGACACAAACCATAGCGATAGAACCTGGAACTACATTCTTGTGCCAAGTTTCAAAGAGCTAGCACAAACCGTGTTTGATTTAGAGTTCCAACTACATGTATCCATATAGGAGAAAACAGAGTGAAACCTAAACATGAAAACGGTTACTGCAAATGAACGGTTTAACCTAGAAGAAAGAAATTTTGTGAGCCAAGTGGGACTGGTGTACGGATCGATACCTGCAAGTATCATCAAGATTGGGTGAAAAAATGTTTGCTGAGATTTCAGGAAACTCGTAGTTTTTTGGAAGCTTGGCAACCCCTTTCAATGAAAGTGATTCTCTTCAGTCTCTGTTTGGGGCTACTTCAATAGGACACAAAACATAGCGATAGAACTTGGAACTACATTCTTGTGCCAAGTTTCAAAGGCTAGCACAAACCGTGTTTGATTTAGAGTTCCAACTACATGTATCCATATAGGAGAAAACAGAGTGAAACCTAAACATGAAAACGGTTACTGCAAAGGAACGGTTTAACCTAGAACAACGAAATTTGGTGAGCCAAGTGGGATTGGTGTACTTATCATTACCTGCCAATATCTCAAGATTGGGTGAAAAAAATGTATGCTGAGGTTTCAGGAAACTCGTAGTTTTTTGGAAGCTTTTCAACCCCTTTCAATGAAAGTGATTCTCGTCAGTCTCTGCTTGGAGCTACTTCAATAGGACACAAACAATAGCGATAGAACTTGGAACTACATTCTTGTGCCAAGTTTCAAAGAGCTAGCACAAACCGTGTTTGATTTAGATTTCCAACTACATGTATCCATATAGGAGAAAACAGAGTGAAACCTAAACATGAAAACGGTTTCTGCAAGCGAACGATTTAATCTAGAAGAACGAAATTTGGTGAGCCAAGTGGGATTGGTGTACTGATCATTACCTGCAAATATCATCAAGATTGGGTGAAAAAAATGTTTGCTGAGATTTCAGGAAACTCGTAGTTTTGTGGAAGCTTTCAAACCCCTTGCAATGAAAGTGATCCTCGTCAGTCTCTGCTTGGGGCTACTTCAATAGGACACAAACGATAGCGATAGAACTTGGAACTACATTATTGGGCCAGGTTTCAAAGAGGTAGCACAAACCGTGTTTGATTTAGAGTTCCAAATACATGTATCCATATAGGAGAAAACACAGTGAAACCTAAACATGAAAACGGTTACTGCAAAGGAAGAGTTTAACCTAGAAGAACGAAATTTGGTGAGCCAAGTGGGATTGGTGTACTTATCATTACCTGCCAATATCTCAAGATTGGGTGAAAAAATGTTTGCTGAGATTTCAGGAAACTCGTAGTTTTTTGGAAGCTTTTCAACCCTTTCAATGAAAGTGATTCTCGTCAGTCTCTGCTTGGGGCTACTTCAATAGGACACAAACCATAGCGATAGAACTTGGAACTACATTCTTGTGCCAAGTTTCAAAGAGCTAGCACAAACCGTGTTTGATTTAGAGTTCCAACTACATGTATCCATATAGGAGAACACAGAGTGAAACCTAAACATGAAAACGGTTACTGCAAGCGAAGGATTTAATCTAGAAGAACGAAATTTGGTGAGCCAAGTGGGATTGGTGTACTGATCATTACCTGCAAGTATCATCAAGATTGGGTGAAAAAATGTTTGCTGAGATTTCAGGAATCTCATAGTTTTGTGGAAGCTTGGCAACTCCTTTCAATGAAAGTGATCCTCGTCAGTCTCTGCTTGGGGCTACTTCAATAGGACACAAACCATAGCGATAGAACTTGGAACTACATTATTGTGCCAGGTTTCAAAGAGCTAGCACAAACCGTGTTTGATTTAGAGTTCCAACTACATATATCCAAATAGGAGAAAACAGAGTGAAACCTAAAAATGAAAACGGTTACTGCAAAGGAACGGTTTAACCAAGAAGAATGAAATTTGGTGAGCCAAGTGGGATTGGTGTACGGATCATTACCTGCCAGATTCATCAAGATTGGATGAAAAAATGTTTGCTGAGATTTCAGGAAACTCGTAGTTTTATGGAAGCTAGGCAACCCCTTTCAATGAAAGTGATCCTCGTCAGTCTCTGCTTGGGGCTACTTCAATAGGACACAAACCATAGCGATAGAACTTGGAACTACATTCTTGTGCCAAGTTTCAAAGAGCTAGCACAAACCGTGTTTGATTTAGAGTTCCAACTACATGTATCCATATAGGAGAACACAGAGTGAAACCTAAACATGAAAACGGTTACTGCAAGCGAACGATTTAATCTAGAAGAACGAAATTTGGTGAGCCAAGTGGGATTGGTGTACTGATCATTACCTGCAAGTATCATCAAGATTGGGTGAAAAAATGTTTGCTGAGATTTCAGGAATCTCGTAGTTCTGTGGAAGCTTGGCAACCCCTTTCAATGAAAGTGATCCTCGTCAGTCTCTGCTTGGGGCTACTTCAGTAGGACACAAACGATAGCGATAGAACTTGGAACTACATTATTGTACCAGGTTTCAAAGAGGTAGCACAAACCGTGTTTGATTTTAGATTTCCAACTACATGTATCCATATAGGAGAAAACAGAGTGAAACCTAAAAATGAAAACAGTTACTGCAAAGGAACGGTTTAACCAAGAAGAACGAAATTTGGTGAGCCATGTGGGATTGGTGTACTGATCATTACCTGCCAGTATTATCAAGATTGGGTGAAAAAATGTTTGCTGAGATTTCAGGAAACTCGTAGTTTTTTGGAAGCTTGGCAACCCCTTTCAATGAAAGTGATTCTCGTCAGTCTCTGCTTGGGGCTACTTCAGTAGGACACAAACCATAGCGATAGAACCTGGAACTACATTATTGTGCCAAGTTTCAAAGAGCTAGCACAAACCGTGTTTGATTTAGAGTTCCAACTACATGTATCCATATAGGAGAATACAGAGTGAAACCTAAAAATGAAAACGGTTACTGCAAAGGAACGGTTTAACCTTGGAGAACGAAATTTGGTGAGCCAAGTGGGATTGGTGTACTGATCATTACCTGCCAGTATTATCAAGATTGGGTGAAAAAATGTTTGCTGAGATTTCAGGAAACTCCCAGTTTTTTGGAAGCTTGGCTACCCCTTTCAGTGAAAGTGATTCTCGTCAGTCTCTGCTTGGGGCTACTTCAATAGGACACAAACCATAGCGATAGAACTTGGAACTACATTATTGTGCCAGGTTTCAAAGAGCTAGCACAAACCGTGTTTGATTTAGAGTTCCAACTACATATATCCATATAGGAGAAAACAGAGTGAAACCTAAAAATGAAAACGGTTACTGCAAAGGAACGGTTTAACCAAGAAGAACGAAATTTGGTGAGCCAAGTGGGATTGGTGTACTGATCATTACCTGCCAGTATTATCAAGATTGGGTGAAAAAATGTTTGCTGAGATTTCAGGAAACTCGTAGTTTTATGGAAGCTTGGCAACCCCATTCAATGTAAGTGATTCTCGTCAGTCTCTGCTTGGGGCTACTTCATAGGACACAAACCATAGCGATAGAACCTGGAACTACATTATTGTGCCAAGTTTCAAAGAGCTATCACAAACCGTGTTTGATTTAGAGTTCCAACTACATGTATCCATATAGGAGAAAACAGAGTGAAACCTAAAAATGAAAACGGTTACTGCAAAGGAACGGTTTAACCTTGGAGAACGAAATTTGGTGAGCCAAGTGGGATTTGTGTACTGATCATTACCTGCCAGTATTATCAAGATTTGGTGAAAAAATGTTTGCTGAGATTTCAGGAAACTCGCAGTTTTTTGGAAGCTTGGCTACCCCTTTCAATGAAAGTGATTCTCGTCAGTCTCTGCTTGGGGCTACTTCAATAGGACACAAACCATAGCGATAGAACTTGGAACTACATTATTGTGCCAGGTTTCAAAGAGCTAGCACAAACCGTGTTTGATTTAGAGTTCCAACTACATATATCCATATAGGAGAAAACAGAGTGAAACCTAAAAATGAAAACGGTTACTGCAAAGGAACGGTTTAACCAAGAAGAACGAAATTTGGTGAGCCAAGTGGGATTGGTGTACGGATCATTACCTGCCAGATTCATCAAGATTGGATGAAAAAATGTTTGCTGAGATTTCAGGAAACTCGTAGTTTTTTGGAATCTTGGCAACCCCATTCAATGAAAGTGATTCTCGTCAGTCTCTGCTTGGGGCTACTTCAGTAGGACACAAACCATAGCGATAGATCCTGGAACTACATTATTGTGCCAGGTTTCAAAGAGCTAGCACAAACCGTGTTTGATTTAGAGTTCCAACTACATGAATCCATATAGGAGAAAACAGAGTGAAATCTAAAAATGAAAACGGTTACTGCAAAGGAACGGTTTAACCTTGGAGAACGAAATTTGGTGAGCCAAGTGGGATTGGTGTACTGATCATTACCTGCCAGTATTATTAATATTGGGTGAAAAAATGTTTGCTGAGATTTCAGGAAACTCGCAGTTTTTTGGAAGCTTGGCTACCCCTTTCAATGAAAGTGATACTCGTCAGTCTCTGCTTGGGGCTACTTCAATAGGACACAAACCATAGCGATAGAACTTGGAACTACATTATTGTGCCAGGTTTCAAAGAGCTAGCACAAACCGTGTTTGATTTAGAGTTCCAACTACATATATCCATATAGGAGAAAACAGAGTGAAACCTAAAAATGAAAACGGTTACTGCAAAGGAACGGTTTAACCAAGAAGAACGAAATTTGGTGAGCCAAGTGGGATTGGTGTACGGATCATTACCTGCCAGATTAATCAAGATTGGATGAAAAAATGTTTGCTGAGATTTCAGGAAACTCGTAGTTTTTTGGAATCTTGGCAACCCCATTCAATGAAAGTGATTCTCCTCAGTCTCTGCTTGGGGCAACTTCAGTAGGACACAAACCATAGCGATAGAACCTGGAACTACATTCTTGTGCCAAGTTTCAAAGAGCTAGCACAAACCGTGTTTGATTTAGAGTTCCAAATACATGTATCCATATAGGAGAAAACAGAGTGAAACCTAAACATGAAAACGGTTACTGCAAAGGAACGGTTTAACCTAGAAGAAAGAAATTTAGTGAGCCAAGTGGGAATGGTGTACGGATGAATACCTGCAAGTATCATCAAGATTGGGTGAAAAAATGTTTGCTGAGATTTCAGGAAACTCGTAGTTTTTTGGAAGCTTGGCAACCCCTTTCAATGAAAGTGATTCTCTTCAGTCTCTGCTTGGGGCTACTTCAATAGGACACAAACCATAGCGATAGAACCTGGAACTACATTATTGTGCCAAGTTTCAAAGAGCTAGCACAAACCGTGTTTGATTTAGAGTTCCAACTACATGTATCCATATAGGAGAAAACAGAGTGAAACCTAAACATGAAAACGGTTACTGCAAAGGAACGGTTTAACCGAGAAGAACGAAATTTGGTGAGCCAAGTGGGACTGGTGTGCGGATCATTACCTGCAAGTATCATCAAGATTGGGTGAAAAAATGTTTGCTGAGATTTCAGGAAACTCGTAGTTTTTTGGAAGCTTGGCAACCCCTTTAAATGAAAGTGATTCTCTTCACTCTCTGCTTGGGGATACTTCAATAAGACACAAACCATAGCGATAGAACTTGGAACTACATTCTTGTGCCAAGTTTCAAAGAGCTAGCACAAACCGTGTTTGATATAGTGTTCCAACTACATGTATCCATATAGGAGAAAACAGAGTGAAAATTAAACATGAAAACGTTTACTGCAAAGGAACGGTTTAACCTAGAAGAACGAAATTTGGTGAGCCAAGTGGGATTGGTGTACTTATCATTACCTGCCAATATCTCAAGATTGGGTGAAAAAATGTTTGCTGAGATTTCAGGAAACTCGTAGTTTTTTGGAAGCTTTGTAACCCCTTTCAATGAAAGTGATCCTCGTCAGTCTCTGCTTGGGGCTACTTCAATAGGACACAAAGGATAGCGATAGAACTTGGAACTACATTATTGTGCTAAGTTTCAAAGAGGTAGCACAAACCGTGTTTGATTTAGAGTTCCAACTACATGTATCCATATAGGAGAAAACAGAGTGAAACCTAAAAATTAAATGGTTACTGGAAAGGAACGCTTTAACCAAGAAGAATGAAATTTGGTGAGCCAAGTGGGATTGGTGTACTGATCATTACCTGAGAGTATTATCAAGATTGGGTGAAAAAATGTTTGCTGAGATTTCAGGAAACTCGTAGTTTTTTGGAAGCTTGGCAACCCCATTCAATGAAAGTGATTCTCGTCAGTCTCTATTTGGGTTACTTCAGTAGGACACAAACCATAGCGATAGAACCTGGAACTACATGATTGTGCCAAGTTTCGAAGAGCTAGCACAAACCGTGTTTGATATAGAGTTCCAACTACATGTATCCATATAGGAGAAAACAGATTGAAACCTAAACATGAAAACGGTTACTGCAAATGAACGTTTTAACCTAGAAGAAAGAAATTTGGTGAGCCATGTGGGACTGGTGTACGGATTATAACCTGCAAGTATCATCAAGATTGGGTGAAAAAATGTTTGCTGAGATTTCAGGAAACTCGTAGTTTTGTGGAAGCTTGGCAACCCCTTTCAATGAAAGTGATCCTCGTCAGTCTCTGCTTGGGGCTACTTCAATAGGACACAAACGATAGCGATAGAACTTGGAACTACATTATTGTGCCAGGTTTCAAAGAGGTAGCACAAACCGTGTTTGATTTAGAGTTCCAACTACATGTATCCATATAGGAGAAAACAGAGTGAAACCTAAACATGAAAACGGTTACTGCAAAGGAACGGTTTGACCTAGAAGAAAGAAATTTGGTGAGCCAAGTGGGATTGGTGTACTTATCATTACCTGCCAATATCTCAAGATTGGGTGAAAAAATGTTTTCTGAGATTTCAGGAAACTCGTAGTTTTTTGGAAGCTTTTCAACCCCTTTCAATGAAAGTGATTCTTGTCAGTCTCTGCTTGGGGCTACTTCAATAGGACACAAACCATAGCGATAGAACTTGGAACTACATTCTTGTGCCAAATTTCAAAGAGCTAGCACAAACCGTGTTTGATTTAGAGTTCCAACTACATGTATCCATATAGGAGAAAACAGAGTGAAACCTAAACATGAAAACGGTTACTGCAAGCGAACGATTTAATCTAGAAGAACGAAATTTGGTAAGCCAAGTGGGATTGGTGTACTGATCATTACCTGCAAGTATCATCAAGATTGGGTGAAAAAATGTTTGCTGAGGTTTCAAGAAACTCGTAGTTTTGTGGAAGCTTGGCAACCCCTTTCAATGAAAGTGATCCTCGTCAGTCTCTGCTTGGGGCTACTTCAATAGGACACAAACGATAGCGATAGAACTTGGAACTACATTATTGTGCCAGGATTCAAAGAGGTAGCACAAACCGTGTTTGATTTACAGTTCCAACTACATGTATCCATATAGGAGAAAACACAGTGAAACCTAAACATGAAAACGGTTACTGCAAAGGAACGGTTTTACCTAGAAGAAAGAAATTTGGTCAGCCAAGTGGGATTGGTGTACTGATCATTACCTGCAAGTATCATCAAGATTGGGTGAAAAAATGATTGCTGAGATTTCAGGAAACTCGTAGTTTTTTGGAAGCTTTTCAACCCCTTTCAATGAAAGTGATTCTCGTCAGTCTCTGCTTGGGGCTACTTCAATAGGACACAAACCATAGCGATAGAACTTGGAACTACATTCTTGTTCCAAGTTTCAAAGGGCTAGCACAAACCGTGTTTGATTGAGTGTTCCAACTACATGTATCCATATTGGAGAAAACAGAGTGAAACCTAAAAATGAAAATGGTTACTGCATATGAACGTTTTAACCTAGAAGAAAGAAATTCGGTGAGCCAAGTGGGACTGGTGTACGGATCATTACCTGCCAGTATCATCAAGATTGGGTGAAAACATGTTTGCTGAGTTTTCAGGAAACTCGTAGTTTTTTGGAAGCTTGGCAACCCCTTTCAATGAAAGTGATCCTCGTCAGTCTCTGCTTGGGGCTACTTCAATAGGACACAAACGATAGCGATAGAACTTGGAAGTACATTCTTGTGCCAAGTTTCAAAGAGCTAGCACAAACCGTGTTTGATTTAGAGTTCCAACTACATGTATCAATATTGGAGAAAACAGAGTGAAACCTAAAAATGAAAACGGTTACTGCAAAGGAACGGTTTAACCAAGAAGAACGAAATTTGGTGAGCCAATTGGGATTGGTGTACTGATCATTACCAGCCAGTATTATCAAGATTGGGTGAAAAAATGTTTGCTGAGATTTCAGGAAACTCGTAGTTTTATGGAAGCTTGGAAACCCCATTCAATGAAAGTGATTCTCGTCAGTCTCTGCTTGGGGCTACTTCAGTAGGACACAAACCATAGCGATAGAACCTGGAACTACATTATTGTGCCAAGTTTCAAAGAGCTAGCACAAACCGTGTTTGATTTAGAGTTCCAACTACATGTATCCATATAGGAGAAAACAGAGTGAAACCTAAACATGAAAACGGTTACTGCAAATGAACAGTTGAACGAAGAAGAACGAAATTTGGTAAGCCAAGTGGGATTGGTGTACTGATCATTACCTGCAAGTATCATCAATATTGGGTGAAAAAATGTTTGCTGAGATTTCAAGAAACTCTTAGATTTGTGGAAGCTTGGCAACCCCTTTCAATGAAAGTGATTCTCGTCAGTCTCTGCTTGGGGCTACTTCAATAGGACACAAACGATAGCGATAGAACTTGGAACTACATTATTGTGCCAGGATTCAAAGAGGTAGCACAAACCGTGTTTGATATAGAGTTCCAACTACATGTATCCATATAGGAGAATACAGATTGAAACCTAAACATGAAAACGGTTACTGCAAATGAACGTTTTAACCTAGAAGAAAGAAATTTGGTGAGCCATGTGGGACTGGTGTACGGATTATAACCTGCAAGTATCATCAAGATTGGGTGAAAAAATGTTTGCTGAGATTTCAGGAAACTCGTAGTTTTTTGGAAGCTTGGCAACCCCTTTCAATGAAAGTGATTCTCGTCAGTCTCTGCTTGGGGCTACTTCAATAGGACACAAACCATAGCGATAGAACATGGAACTACATTATTGTGCCAAGTTTCAAAGAGGTAGCACAAACCGTGTTTGATTTAGAGTTCCAACTACATGTATCCATATAGGAGAAAACAGAGTGAAACCTAAACATGAAAACGGTTACTGCAAAGGAACGGTTTAACCTAGAAGAACGAAATTTGGTGAGCCAAGTGGGATTGGTGTACTTATCATTACCTGCCAATATCTCAAGATTGGGTGAAAAAATGTTTGCTGAGATTTCAGGAAACTGGTAGTTTTTTGGAAGCTTTTCAACCCCTTTCAATGAAAGTGATTCTCGTCAGTCTCTGCTTGGGGCTACTTCAATAGGACACAAACCATAGCGATAGAACTTGGAACTACATTCTTGTGCCAAGTTTCAAAGAGCTAGCACAATCCGTGTTTGATTTAGAGTTCCAACTACATGTATCCATATAGGAGAAAACAGAGTGAAACCTAAACATGAAAACGGTTACTGCAAGCGAACAATTTAATCTAGAAGAACGAAATTTGGTAAGCCAAGTGGGATTGGTGTACTGATCATTACCTGCAAGTATCATCAAGATTGGGTGAAAAAATGTTTGCTGAGATTTCAGGAAACTCGTAGTTTTGTGGAAGCTTGGCAACCCCTTTCAATGAAAGGGATCCTCGTCAGTCTCTGCTTGGGGCTACTTCAATAGGACACAAACGATAGCGATAGAACTTGGAACTACATTATTGTGCCAGGTTTCAAAGAGGTAGCACAAACCGTGTTTGATTTAGAGTTCCAAGTACATGTATAAATATAGGAGAAAACAGAGTGAAACCTAAACATGAAAACGGTTACTGCAAAGGAATGGTTTGACCTAGAAGAAAGAAATTTGGTGAGCCAAGTGGGATTGGTGTACTTATCATTACCTGCCAATATCTCAAGATTGGGTGAAAAAATGTTTGCTGAGATTTCAGGAAACTCGTAGTTTTTTCGAAGCTTTTCAACCCCTTTCAATGAAAGTGATTCTCGTCAGTCTCTGCTTGGGGCTACTTCAATAGGACACAAACCATAGCGATAGAACTTGGAACTACATTCTTGTGCCAAGTTTCAAAGAGCTAGCACAATCCGTGTTTGATTTAGAGTTCCAACTACATGTATCCATATAGGAGAAAACAGAGTGAAACCTAAACATGAAAACGGTTACTGCAAGCGAACGATTTAATCTAGAAGAACGAAATTTGGTAAGCCAAGTGGGATTGGTGTACTGATCATTACCTGCAAGTATCATCAAGATTGGGTGAAAAAATGTTTGCTGAGATTTCAGGAAACTCGTAGTTTTTTGGAAGCTTGGCAACCCCTTTCAATGAAAGTGATCCTCGTCAGTCTCTGCTTGGGGCTACTTCAATAGGACACAAACGATAGCGATAGAACTTGGAACTACATTATTGTGCCAGGTTTCAAAGAGGTAGCACAAACCGTGTTTGATTTAGAGTTCCAACTACATGTATCCATATAGGAGAAAACAGAGTGAAACCTAAACATGAAAACGGTTACTGCAAAGGAACGGTTTGACCTAGAAGAAAGAAATTTGGTGAGCCAAGTGGGATTGGTGTACTTATCATTACCTGCCAATATCTCAAGATTGGGTGAAAAAATGTTTGCTGAGATTTCAGGAAACTCGTAGTTTTTTGGAAGCTTTTCAACCCCTTTCAATGAAAGTGATTCTCGTCAGTCTCTGCTTGGGGCTACTTCAATAGGACACAAACCATAGCGATAGAACTTGGAACTACATTCTTGTGCCAAGTTTCAGAGAGCTAGCACAAACCGTGTTTGATTGAGTGTTCCAACTACATGTATCCATATTGGAGAAAACAGAGTGAAACCTAAAAATGAAAACGGTTACTGCAAATGAACGTTTTAACCTAGAAGAAAGAAATTTGGTGAGCCAAGTGGGACTGGTGTACGGATCATTACCTGCCAGTATCATCAAGATTGGGTGAAAACATGTTTGCTGAGATTTCAAGAAACTCGTAGTTTTTTGGAAGCTTGGCAACCCCTTTCAATGAAAGTGATCCTCGTCAGTCTCTGCTTGGGGCTACTTCAATAGGACACAAAAGATAGCGATAGAACTTGGAACTACATTCTTGTGCCCAGTTTCAAAGAGGTAGCACAAACCGTGTTTGAGTTAGAGTTCCAACTACATGTATCCATATAGGAGAAAACAGAGTGAAACCTAAACATGAAAACGGTTACTGCAAATGAACGTTTTACCCTAGAAGAACGAAATTTGGTGAGCCAAGTGGTATTGGTGTACTGACCTGCAAGTATCATCAAGATTGGGTGAAAAAATGTTTGCTGAGATTTCAAGACACTCGTCGTTTTGTGGAAGCTAGGCAACCCCTTTCAATGAAAGTGATCCTCGTCAGTCTCTGCTTGGGGCTACTTCAATAGGACACAAACGATAGCGATAGAACTTGGAACTACATTATTGTGCCAGGATTCAAAGAGGTAGCACAAACCGTGTTTGATTTAGAGTTCCAACTACATGTATCCATATAGGAGAAAACACAGTGAAACCTAAACATGAAAACGGTTACTGCAAAGGAACGGTTTAACCTAGAAGAAAGAAATTTGGTGAGCCAAGTGGGATTGGTGTACTTATCATTACCTGCCAATATCTCAAGATTGGGTGAAAAAATGTTTGCTGAGATTTCAGGAAACTCGTAGTTTTTTGGAAGCTTTTCAACCCCTTTCAATGAAAGTGAATCTCGTCAGTCTCTGCTTGGGGCTACTTCAATAGGACACAAACCATAGCGATAGAACTTGGAACTACATTCTTGTGCCAAGTTTCAAAGAGCTAGCACAAACCGTGTTTGATTTAGATTTCCAACTACATGTATCCATATTGGAGAAAACAGAGTGAAACCTAAAAATGAAAACGGTTACTGCAAATGAACATTTTAACCTAGAAGAAAGAAATTTGGTGAGCCAAGTGGGACTGGTGTACGGATCATTACCTGCCAGTATCATCAAGGTTGGGTGAAAACATGTTTGCTGAGATTTCAGGAAACTCGTAGTTTTTTGGAAGCTTGGCAACCCCTTTCAATGAAAGTGATCCTCGTCAGTCTCTGCTTGGGACTACTTCAAAAGGACACAAACGATAGCGGTAGAACTTGGAACTACATTATTGGGCCAGGTTTCAAAGAGGTAGCACAAACCGTGTTTGATTTAGAGTTCCAACTACATGTATCCATATAGGAGAAAACAGAGTGAACCCTAAACATGAAAACGGTTACTGCAAATGAACGTTTTAACCTAGAAGAACGAAATTTGGTGAGCCAAGTGGTATTGGTGTACTGACCTGCAAGTATCATCAAGATTGGGTGAAAAAATGTTTGCTGAGATTTCAGGAAACTCGTAGTTTTGTGGAAGCTTTGCAACCCCTTTCAATGAAAGTGATCCTCGTCAGTCTCTGCTTGGGGCTACTTCAATAGGACACAAACGATAGCGATAGAACTTGGAACTACATTATTGGGCCAGGTTTCAAAGAGGTAGCACAAACTGTGTTTGATTTAGAGTTCCAACTACATGTATCCATATAGGAGAAAACAGAGTAAAACCTAAAAATGAAAACGGTTACTGCAAAGGAACGGTTTAACCAAGAAGAACGAAATTTGATGAGCCAAGTGGGATTGGTGTACTGATCATTACCTGCCAGTATTATCAAGATTGGGTGAAAAAATGTTTGCTGAGATTTCATGAAACTCGTAGTTTTTTGGAAGCTTGGCAACCCCTTTCAATGAAAGTGATTCTCGTCAGTCTCTGCTTGGGGCTACTTCAATAGGACACAAACCATAGCGATAGAACTTGGAACTACATTCTTGTGCCAAGTTTCAAAGAGCTAGCACAAACCGTGTTTGATTTAGAGTTCCAACTACATGTATCCATATAGGAGAAAACAGAGTGAAACCTAAACATGAAAACGGTTACTGCAAAGGAACGGTTTAACCTAGAAGAAAGAAATTTGGTGAGCCAAGTGGGATTGGTGTACTTATCATTACCTGCCAATATCTCAAGATTGGGTGAAAAAATATTTGCTGAGATTTCAGGAAACTCGTAGTTTTTTGGAAGCTTTGCAACCCCTTTCAATGAAAGTGATCCTCGTCAGTCTCTGCATGGGGCTACTTCAATGGGACACAAACAATAGCGATAGAACTTGGAACTACATTATTGGGCAAGGTTTCAAAGAGGTAGCACAAACCGTGTTTGATTTAGAGTTCCAACTACATGTATCCATATAGGAGAAAACAGAGTGAAACCTAAAAATGAAAACGGTTACTGCAAATGAACGGTTTAACCAAGAAGAACGAAATTTGGTGAGCCAAGTGGGATTGGTGTACTGATCATTACCTGCCTGTATTATCAAGATTGGGTGAAAAAATATTTGCTGAGATTTCAGGAAACTCGTAGTTTTTTGGAAGCTTGGCAACCCCTTTCAATGAAAGTGATTCTCATCAGTCTCTGCTTGGGGCTACTTCAATAGGACACAAACCATAGTGATAGAACCTGGAACTACATTATTGTGCCAAGTTTCAAAGAGCTAGCAAAAACCGTGTTTGATTTAGAGTTCCAACTACTTGTATCCATATAGGAGAAAACACAGTGAAACCTAAACATGAAAACGGTTACTGCAAAGGAACGGTTTAACCTAGAAGAACGAAATTTGGTGAGACATGTGGGATTGGTGTACTTATCATTACCTGCCAATATCTCAAGATTGGTTGAAAAAATATTTGCTTAGATTTCAGGAAACTCGTAGTTTTTTGGAAGCTTTTCAACCCCTTTCAATGAAAGTGATTCTCGTCAGTCTCTGTTTCGGGCTACTTCAATAGGACACAAACCATAGCGATAGAACTTGGAACTACATTCTTGTGCCAAGTTTCAAAGAGCTAGCACAAACCGTGTTTGATTTAGAGTTCCAACTACATGTATCCATATAGGAGAAAACAGAGTGAATCCTAAACATGAAAACGGTTACTGCAAATGAACGGTTTAACCTAGAAGAAAGAAATTTGGTGAGCCAAGTGGGACTGGTGTACGGATCATTACCTGCAAGTATCACCAAGATTGGGTGAAAAAATGTTTGCTGAGATTTCAGGAAACTCGTAGTTTTTTGGAAGCTTTTCAACCCCTTTCAATGAAAGTGATTCTCGTCAGTCTCTCGTTGGGGATACTTCAATAGGACACAAACCATAGCGATAGAACTTGGAACTACATTCTTGTGCCATGTTTCAAAGAGCTAGCACAAAACGTGTTTGATTTAGAGTTCCAACTACATATATCCATACAGGAGAAAACAGAGTGGAACCTAAAAATGAAAATGGTTACTGCAAAGGAACGGTTTAACCAAGAAGAACGAAATTTGGTGAGCCTAGTGGGATTGGTGTACTTATCATTACCTGCCAATATCTCAAGATTGGGTGAAAAAATGTTTGCTGTGATTTCTGGAAAATCGTAGTTTTTTGGAAGCTTTCCAAACCCTTTCAATGAAAGTGATTCTAGTCAGTCTCTGCTTGGGGATACTTCAATAGGACACAAACCATAGCGATAGAACTTGGAACTACATTCTTGTGCCAAGTTTCAAAGAGCTAGCACAAACCGTGTTTGATTTAGAGTTCCAACTACATGTATCCATATAGGAGAAAACAAAGTGAAACCTAAACATGAAAACGGTTACTGCAAGCGAACGATTTAATCTAGAAGAACGAAATTTGGTGAGCCAAGTGGGATTGGTGTACTGATCATTACCTGCAAGTATCATCAAGATTGGGTGAAAAAATGTTTGCTGAGATTTCAGGAAACTCGTAGTTTTTTGGAAGCTTTGCAACCCCTTTCAATGAAAGTGATCCTCGTCAGTCTCTGCTTGGGGCTACTTCAATAGGACACAAACAATAGCGATAGAACTTGGAACTACATTCTTGTGCCAAGTTTCAAAGAGCTAGCACAAACCGTGTTTGATTGAGTGTTCCAACTACATGTATCCATATTGGAGAAAACAGAGTGAAACCTAAAAATGAAAACGGTTACTGCAAATGAACGTTTTAACCTAGAAGAAAGAAATTTGGTGAGCCAAGTGGGACTGGTGTACGGATCATTACCTGCAAGTATCATCAAGATTGGGTGAAAACATGTTTGCTGAGATTTCAGGAAACTCGTAGTTTTTTGGAAGCTTGGCAACCCCTTTCAATGAAAGTGATCCTCGTCAGTCTCTGCTTGGGGCTACTTCAATAGGACACAAAAGATAGCGATAGAACTTGGAACTACATTCTTGTGCCCAGTTTCAAAGAGGTAGCACAAACCGTGTTTGAGTTAGAGTTCCAACTACATGTATCCATATAGGAGAAAACAGAGTGAAACCTAAACATGAAAACGGTTACTGCAAATGAACGGTTGAACGAAGAAGAACGAAATTTGGTGATCCAAGTGGGATTGGTGTACTGATCATTACCGGCCAGTATTATCAAGATTGGGTGAAAAAATGTTTGCTGAGATTTCAAGACACTCGTCGTTTTGTGGAAGCTAGGCAACCCCTTTCAATGAAAGTGATCCTCGTCAGTCTCTGCTTGGGGCTACTTCAATAGGACACAAACGATAGCGATAGAACTTGGAACTACATTATTGTGCCAGGATTCAAAGAGGTAGCACAAACCGTGTTTGATTTAGAGTTCCAACTACATGTATCCATATAGGAGAAAACACAGTGAAACCTAAACATGAAAACGGTTACTGCAAAGGAACGGTTTAACCTAGAAGAAAGAAATTTGGTGAGCCAAGTGGGATTGGTGTACTTATCATTACCTGCCAATATCTCAAGATTGGGTGAAAAAATGTTTGCTGAGATTTCAGGAAACTCGTAGTTTTTTGGAAGCTTTTCAACCCCTTTCAATGAAAGTGAATCTCGTCAGTCTCTGCTTGGGGCTACTTCAATAGGACACAAACCATAGCGATAGAACTTGGAACTACATTCTTGTGCCAAGTTTCAAAGAGCTAGCACAAACCGTGTTTGATTTAGATTTCCAACTACATGTATCCATATTGGAGAAAACAGAGTGAAACCTAAAAATGAAAACGGTTACTGCAAATGAACATTTTAACCTAGAAGAAAGAAATTTGGTGAGCCAAGTGGGACTGGTGTACGGATCATTACCTGCCAGTATCATCAAGGTTGGGTGAAAACATGTTTGCTGAGATTTCAGGAAACTCGTAGTTTTTTGGAAGCTTGGCAACCCCTTTCAATGAAAGTGATCCTCGTCAGTCTCTGCTTGGGACTACTTCAAAAGGACACAAACGATAGCGGTAGAACTTGGAACTACATTATTGGGCCAGGTTTCAAAGAGGTAGCACAAACCGTGTTTGATTTAGAGTTCCAACTACATGTATCCATATAGGAGAAAACAGAGTGAACCCTAAACATGGTTACTGCAAAGGAACGGTTTAACCAAGAAGAACGAAATTTGATGAGCCAAGTGGGATTGGTGTACTGATCATTACCTGCCAGTATTATCAAGATTGGGTGAAAAAATGTTTGCTGAGATTTCATGAAACTCGTAGTTTTGTGGAAGCTTGGCAACCCCTTTCAATGAAAGTGATTCTCGTCAGTCTCTGCTTGGGGCTACTTCAATAGGACACAAACCATAGCGATAGAACTTGGAACTACATTCTTGTGCCAAGTTTCAAAGAGCTAGCACAAACCGTGTTTGATTTAGAGTTCCAACTACATGTATCCATATAGGAGAAAACAGAGTGAAACCTAAACATGAAAACGGTTACTGCAAAGGAACGGTTTAACCTAGAAGAAAGAAATTTGGTGAGCCAAGTGGGATTGGTGTACTTATCATTACCTGCCAATATCTCAAGATTGGGTGAAAAAATATTTGCTGAGATTTCAGGAAACTCGTAGTTTTTTGGAAGCTTTGCAACCCCTTTCAATGAAAGTGATCCTCGTCAGTCTCTGCATGGGGCTACTTCAATGGGACACAAACAATAGCGATAGAACTTGGAACTACATTATTGGGCAAGGTTTCAAAGAGGTAGCACAAACCGTGTTTGATTTAGAGTTCCAACTACATGTATCCATATAGGAGAAAACAGAGTGAAACCTAAAAATGAAAACGGTTACTGCAAATGAACGGTTTAACCAAGAAGAACGAAATTTGGTGAGCCAAGTGGGATTGGTGTACTGATCATTACCTGCCTGTATTATCAAGATTGGGTGAAAAAATATTTGCTGAGATTTCAGGAAACTCGTAGTTTTTTGGAAGCTTGGCAACCCCTTTCAATGAAAGTGATTCTCATCAGTCTCTGCTTGGGGCTACTTCAATAGGACACAAACCATAGTGATAGAACCTGGAACTACATTATTGTGCCAAGTTTCAAAGAGCTAGCAAAAACCGTGTTTGATTTAGAGTTCCAACTACTTGTATCCATATAGGAGAAAACACAGTGAAACCTAAACATGAAAACGGTTACTGCAAAGGAACGGTTTAACCTAGAAGAACGAAATTTGGTGAGACATGTGGGATTGGTGTACTTATCATTACCTGCCAATATCTCAAGATTGGTTGAAAAAATATTTGCTTAGATTTCAGGAAACTCGTAGTTTTTTGGAAGCTTTTCAACCCCTTTCAATGAAAGTGATTCTCGTCAGTCTCTGTTTCGGGCTACTTCAATAGGACACAAACCATAGCGATAGAACTTGGAACTACATTCTTGTGCCAAGTTTCAAAGAGCTAGCACAAACCGTGTTTGATTTAGAGTTCCAACTACATGTATCCATATAGGAGAAAACAGAGTGAATCCTAAACATGAAAACGGTTACTGCAAATGAACGGTTTAACCTAGAAGAAAGAAATTTGGTGAGCCAAGTGGGACTGGTGTACGGATCATTACCTGCAAGTATCACCAAGATTGGGTGAAAAAATGTTTGCTGAGATTTCAGGAAACTCGTAGTTTTTTGGAAGCTTTTCAACCCCTTTCAATGAAAGTGATTCTCGTCAGTCTCTCGTTGGGGATACTTCAATAGGACACAAACCATAGCGATAGAACTTGGAACTACATTCTTGTGCCATGTTTCAAAGAGCTAGCACAAAACGTGTTTGATTTAGAGTTCCAACTACATATATCCATACAGGAGAAAACAGAGTGGAACCTAAAAATGAAAATGGTTACTGCAAAGGAACGGTTTAACCAAGAAGAACGAAATTTGGTGAGCCTAGTGGGATTGGTGTACTTATCATTACCTGCCAATATCTCAAGATTGGGTGAAAAAATGTTTGCTGTGATTTCTGGAAAATCGTAGTTTTTTGGAAGCTTTCCAAACCCTTTCAATGAAAGTGATTCTAGTCAGTCTCTGCTTGGGGATACTTCAATAGGACACAAACCATAGCGATAGAACTTGGAACTACATTCTTGTGCCAAGTTTCAAAGAGCTAGCACAAACCGTGTTTGATTTAGAGTTCCAACTACATGTATCCATATAGGAGAAAACAAAGTGAAACCTAAACATGAAAACGGTTACTGCAAGCGAACGATTTAATCTAGAAGAACGAAATTTGGTGAGCCAAGTGGGATTGGTGTACTGATCATTACCTGCAAGTATCATCAAGATTGGGTGAAAAAATGTTTGCTGAGATTTCAGGAAACTCGTAGTTTTTTGGAAGCTTTGCAACCCCTTTCAATGAAAGTGATCCTCGTCAGTCTCTGCTTGGGGCTACTTCAATAGGACACAAACAATAGCGATAGAACTTGGAACTACATTCTTGTGCCAAGTTTCAAAGAGCTAGCACAAACCGTGTTTGATTGAGTGTTCCAACTACATGTATCCATATTGGAGAAAACAGAGTGAAACCTAAAAATGAAAACGGTTACTGCAAATGAACGTTTTAACCTAGAAGAAAGAAATTTGGTGAGCCAAGTGGGACTGGTGTACGGATCATTACCTGCAAGTATCATCAAGATTGGGTGAAAACATGTTTGCTGAGATTTCAGGAAACTCGTAGTTTTTTGGAAGCTTGGCAACCCCTTTCAATGAAAGTGATCCTCGTCAGTCTCTGCTTGGGGCTACTTCAATAGGACACAAAAGATAGCGATAGAACTTGGAACTACATTCTTGTGCCCAGTTTCAAAGAGGTAGCACAAACCGTGTTTGAGTTAGAGTTCCAACTACATGTATCCATATAGGAGAAAACAGAGTGAAACCTAAACATGAAAACGGTTACTGCAAATGAACGGTTGAACGAAGAAGAACGAAATTTGGTGATCCAAGTGGGATTGGTGTACTGATCATTACCGGCCAGTATTATCAAGATTGGGTGAAAAAATGTTTGCTGAGATTTCAAGACACTCGTCGTTTTGTGGAAGCTAGGCAACCCCTTTCAATGAAAGTGATCCTCGTCAGTCTCTGCTTGGGGCTACTTCAATAGGACACAAACGATAGCGATAGAACTTGGAACTACATTATTGTGCCAGGATTCAAAGAGGTAGCACAAACCGTGTTTGATTTAGAGTTCCAACTACATGTATCCATATAGGAGAAAACACAGTGAAACCTAAACATGAAAACGGTTACTGCAAAGGAACGGTTTAACCTAGAAGAAAGAAATTTGGTGAGCCAAGTGGGATTGGTGTACTTATCATTACCTGCCAATATCTCAAGATTGGGTGAAAAAATGTTTGCTGAGATTTCAGGAAACTCGTAGTTTTTTGGAAGCTTTTCAACCCCTTTCAATGAAAGTGAATCTCGTCAGTCTCTGCTTGGGGCTACTTCAATAGGACACAAACCATAGCGATAGAACTTGGAACTACATTCTTGTGCCAAGTTTCAAAGAGCTAGCACAAACCGTGTTTGATTTAGATTTCCAACTACATGTATCCATATTGGAGAAAACAGAGTGAAACCTAAAAATGAAAACGGTTACTGCAAATGAACATTTTAACCTAGAAGAAAGAAATTTGGTGAGCCAAGTGGGACTGGTGTACGGATCATTACCTGCCAGTATCATCAAGGTTGGGTGAAAACATGTTTGCTGAGATTTCAGGAAACTCGTAGTTTTTTGGAAGCTTGGCAACCCCTTTCAATGAAAGTGATCCTCGTCAGTCTCTGCTTGGGACTACTTCAAAAGGACACAAACGATAGCGGTAGAACTTGGAACTACATTATTGGGCCAGGTTTCAAAGAGGTAGCACAAACCGTGTTTGATTTAGAGTTCCAACTACATGTATCCATATAGGAGAAAACAGAGTGAACCCTAAACATGAAAACGGTTACCGCAAATGAACGTTTTAACCTAGAAGAACGAAATTTGGTGAGCCAAGTGGTATTGGTGTACTGACCTGCAAGTATCATCAAGATTGGGTGAAAAAATGTTTGCTGAGATTTCAGGAAACTCGTAGTTTTGTGGAAGCTTTGCAACCCCTTTCAATGAAAGTGATCCTCGTCAGTCTCTGCTTGGGGCTACTTCAATAGGACACAAACGATAGCGATAGAACTTGGAACTACATTATTGGGCCAGGTTTCAAAGAGGTAGCACAAACTGTGTTTGATTTAGAGTTCCAACTACATGTATCCATATAGGAGAAAACAGAGTGAAACCTAAAAATGAAAACGGTTACTGCAAAGGAACGGTTTAACCAAGAAGAACGAAATTTGATGAGCCAAGTGGGATTGGTGTACTGATCATTACCTGCCAGTATTATCAAGATTGGGTGAAAAAATGTTTGCTGAGATTTCATGAAACTCGTAGTTTTTTGGAAGCTTGGCAACCCCTTTCAATGAAAGTGATTCTCGTCAGTCTCTGCTTGGGGCTACTTCAATAGGACACAAACCATAGCGATAGAACTTGGAACTACATTCTTGTGCCAAGTTTCAAAGAGCTAGCACAAACCGTGTTTGATTTAGAGTTCCAACTACATGTATCCATATAGGAGAAAACAGAGTGAAACCTAAACATGAAAACGGTTACTGCAAAGGAACGGTTTAACCTAGAAGAAAGAAATTTGGTGAGCCAAGTGGGATTGGTGTACTTATCATTACCTGCCAATATCTCAAGATTGGGTGAAAAAATATTTGCTGAGATTTCAGGAAACTCGTAGTTTTTTGGAAGCTTTGCAACCCCTTTCAATGAAAGTGATCCTCGTCAGTCTCTGCATGGGGCTACTTCAATGGGACACAAACAATAGCGATAGAACTTGGAACTACATTATTGGGCAAGGTTTCAAAGAGGTAGCACAAACCGTGTTTGATTTAGAGTTCCAACTACATGTATCCATATAGGAGAAAACAGAGTGAAACCTAAAAATGAAAACGGTTACTGCAAATGAACGGTTTAACCAAGAAGAACGAAATTTGGTGAGCCAAGTGGGATTGGTGTACTGATCATTACCTGCCAATATCTCAAGATTGGTTGAAAAAATGTTTGCTTAGATTTCAGGAAACTCGTAGTTTTTTGGAAGCTTTTCAACCCCTTTCAATGAAAGTGATTCTCGTCAGTCTCTGTTTCGGGCTACTTCAATAGGACACAAACCATAGCGATAGAACTTGGAACTACATTCTTGTGCCAAGTTTCAAAGAGCTAGCACAAACCGTGTTTGATTTAGAGTTCCAACTACATGTATCCATATAGGAGAAAACAGAGTGAATCCTAAACATGAAAACGGTTACTGCAAATGAACGGTTTAACCTAGAAGAAAGAAATTTGGTGAGCCAAGTGGGACTGGTGTACGGATCATTACCTGCAAGTATCACCAAGATTGGGTGAAAAAATGTTTGCTGAGATTTCAGGAAACTCGTAGTTTTTTGGAAGCTTTTCAACCCCTTTCAATGAAAGTGATTCTCGTCAGTCTCTCTTTGGGGATACTTCAATAGGACACAAACCATAGCGATAGAACTTGGAACTACATTCTTGTGCCATGTTTCAAAGAGCTAGCACAAAACGTGTTTGATTTAGAGTTCCAACTACATATATCCATACAGGAGAAAACAGAGTGGAACCTAAAAATGAAAATGGTTACTGCAAAGGAACGGTTTAACCAAGAAGAACGAAATTTGGTGAGCCAAGTGGGATTGGTGTACTTATCATTACCTGCCAATATCTCAAGATTGGGTGAAAAAATGTTTGCTGTGATTTCTGGAAAATCGTAGTTTTTTGGAAGCTTTTCAAACCCTTTCAATGAAAGTGATTCTAGTCAGTCTCTGCTTGGGGATACTTCAATAGGACACAAACCATAGCGATAGAACTTGGAACTACATTCTTGTGCCAAGTTTCAAAGAGCTAGCACAAACCGTGTTTGATTTAGAGTTCCAACTACATGTATCCATATAGGAGAAAACAAAGTGAAACCTAAACATGAAAACGGTTACTGCAAGCGAACGATTTAATCTAGAAGAACGAAATTTGGTGAGCCAAGTGGGATTGGTGTACTGATCATTACCTGCAAGTATCATCAAGATTGGGTGAAAAAATGTTTGCTGAGATTTCAGGAAACTCGTAGTTTTTTGGAAGCTTTGCAACCCCTTTCAATGAAAGTGATCCTCGTCAGTCTCTGCTTGGGGCTACTTCAATAGGACACAAACAATAGCGATAGAACTTGGAACTACATTCTTGTGCCAAGTTTCAAAGAGCTAGCACAAACCGTGTTTGATTGAGTGTTCCAACTACATGTATCCATATTGGAGAAAACAGAGTGAAACCTAAAAATGAAAACGGTTACTGCAAATGAACGTTTTAACCTAGAAGAAAGAAATTTGGTGAGCCAAGTGGGACTGGTGTACGGATCATTACCTGCCAGTATCATCAAGATTGGGTGAAAACATGTTTGCTGAGATTTCAGGAAACTCGTAGTTTTTTGGAAGCTTGGCAACCCCTTTCAATGAAAGTGATCCTCGTCAGTCTCTGCTTGGGGCTACTTCAATAGGACACAAAAGATAGCGATAGAACTTGGAACTACATTCTTGTGCCCAGTTTCAAAGAGGTAGCACAAACCGTGTTTGAGTTAGAGTTCCAACTACATGTATCCATATAGGAGAAAACAGAGTGAAACCTAAACATGAAAACGGTTACTGCAAATGAACGGTTGAACGAAGAAGAACGAAATTTGGTGATCCAAGTGGGATTGGTGTACTGATCATTACCGGCCAGTATTATCAAGATTGGGTGAAAAAATGTTTGCTGAGATTTCAAGACACTCGTCGTTTTGTGGAAGCTAGGCAACCCCTTTCAATGAAAGTGATCCTCGTCAGTCTCTGCTTGGGGCTACTTCAATAGGACACAAACGATAGCGATAGAACTTGGAACTACATTATTGTGCCAGGATTCAAAGAGGTAGCACAAACCGTGTTTGATTTAGAGTTCCAACTACATGTATCCATATAGGAGAAAACACAGTGAAACCTAAACATGAAAACGGTTACTGCAAAGGAACGGTTTAACCTAGAAGAAAGAAATTTGGTGAGCCAAGTGGGATTGGTGTACTTATCATTACCTGCCAATATCTCAAGATTGGGTGAAAAAATGTTTGCTGAGATTTCAGGAAACTCGTAGTTTTTTGGAAGCTTTTCAACCCCTTTCAATGAAAGTGATTCTCGTCAGTCTCTGCTTGGGGCTACTTCAATAGGACACAAACCATAGCGATAGGAACTTGGAACTACATTCTTGTGCCAAGTTTCAAAGAGCTAGCACAAACCGTGTTTGATTTAGATTTCCAACTACATGTATCCATATTGGAGAAAACAGAGTGAAACCTAAAAATGAAAACGGTTACTGCAAATGAACATTTTAACCTAGAAGAAAGAAATTTGGTGAGCCAAGTGGGACTGGTGTACGGATCATTACCTGCCAGTATCATCAAGGTTGGGTGAAAACATGTTTGCTGAGATTTCAGGAAACTCGTAGTTTTTTGGAAGCTTGGCAACCCCTTTCAATGAAAGTGATCCTCGTCAGTCTCTTCTTGGGACTACTTCAAAAGGACACAAACGATATCGGTAGAACTTGGAACTACATTATTGGGCCAGGTTTCAAAGAGCTAGCACAAACCGTGTTTGATTTAGAGTTCCAACTACATGTATCCATATAGGAGAAAACAAAGTGAAACCTAAACATGAAAACGGTTACTGCAAGCGAACGATTTAATCTAGAAGAACGAAATTTGGTGAGCCAAGTGGGATTGGTGTACTGATCATTACCTGCAAGTATCATCAAGATTGGGTGAAAAAATGTTTGCTGAGATTTCAGGAAACTCGTAGTTTTTTGGAAGCTTTGCAACCCCTTTCAATGAAAGTGATCCTCGTCAGTCTCTGCTTGGGGCTACTTCAATAGGACACAAACAATAGCGATAGAACTTGGAACTACATTCTTGTGCCAAGTTTCAAAGAGCTAGCACAAACGTGTTTGATTTAGAGTTCCAACTACATGTATCCATATAGGAGAAAACAGAGTGAAAACTAAAAATGAAAACGGTTACTGCAAAGGAACGGTTTAACCAAGAAGAACGAAATTTGGTGTGCCAAGTGGGATTGGTGTACTGATGATTACCTGCCAGTATCATCAAGATTGGGTGAAAAAATGTTTGCTGAGATTTCAGGAAACTCGTAGTTTTTTGGAAGCTTGGCAACCCCATTCAATTAAAGTGATTCTCGTCAGTCTCTGCTTGGGGCTACTTCAGTAGGACACAAACCATAGCGATAGAACTTGGAACTACATTATTGTGCCAAGTTTCAAAGAGGTAGCACAAACCGTGTTTGATTTAGACTTCCAACTACATGTATCCATATAGGAGAAAACAGAGTGAAACCTAAACATGAAAACGGTTACTGCAAATGAACGTTTTAACCTAGAAGAAAGAAATTTGGTGAGCCAAGTGGGACTGGTGTACGGATCATTACCTGCAAGTATCATCAAGATTGGGTGAAAAAATGTTTGATGAGATTTCAGGAAACTCATAGTTTTTTGGAAGCTTGGCAACCCCTTTCAATGAAAGTGATTCTCGTCAGTCTCTGCTTGGGGCTACTTCAATAGGACACAAACCATAGCGAAAGAACCTGGAACTACATTATTGTGCCAAGTTTCAAAGAGCTAGCACAAACCGTGTTTGATTTAGTGTTCCAACTACATGTATCCATATAGGAGAAAACAGAGTGAAACCTAAACATGAAAACGGTTACTGCAAAGGAACGGTTTAACCTAGAAGAACGAAATTTGTTGAGCCAAGTGGGATTGGTGTATTTATCATTACCTGCCAATATCCCAAGATTGGGTGAAAAAATGTTTGCTGAGATTTCAGGAAACTCGTAGTTTTTGGAAGCTTGGCAACCCCTTTCAATGAAAGTGATCCTCGTCAGTCTCTGCTTTGGGCTACTTCAATAGGACACAAAGGATAGCGATAGAACTTGGAACTACATTATTGTGCCAGGTTTCAAAGAGGTAGCACAAACAGTGTTTGATTTAGAGTTCCAACTACATGTAACCATATAGGAGAAAACAGAGTGAAACCTAAAAATGAAAACGGTTACTGCAAAGGAACGGTTTAACCTAGAAGAAAGAAATTTGGTGAGCCAAGTGGGATTGGTGTACGGATCATTACCTGCCAGTATTATCAAGATTGTGTGAAAAAATGTTTGCTGAGATTTCAGGAAACTCGCAGTTTTTTGGAAGCTTTGCTACCCCTTTTAATGAAAGTGATTCTCGTCAGTCTCTGCTTGGGGCTACTTCAATAGGACACAAACCATAGCGATAGAACTTGGAACTACATTATTGTGCCAGGTTTCAAAGAGCTAGCACAAACCGTGTTTGATTTAGAGTTCCAACTACATATATCCATATAGGAGAAAACAGAGTGAAACCTAAAAATGAAAACGGTTACTGCAAATGAACGGTTTAACCAAGAAGAACGAAATTTGGTGAGCCAAGTGGGATTGGTGTACGGATCATTACCTGCCAGATTCATCAAGTTTGGGTGAAAACATGTTTGCTGAGATTTCAGGAAACTCGTAGTTTTTTGGAAGCTTGGCAACCCCTTTCAATGAAAGTGATCCTCGTCAGTCTCTGCTTGGGGCTACTTCAATAGGACACAAACGATAGCGATAGAACTTGGAACTACATTCTTGTGCCCAGTTTCAAAGAGGTAGCACAAACCGTGTTTGATTTAGAGTTCCAACTACATGTATCCATATAGGAGAAAACAGAGTGAAACCTAAAAATGAAAACGGTTACTGCAAAGGAACGGTTTAACCAAGAAGAACGAAATTTGGTGAGCCAAGTGGGATTGGTTTACTGATCATTACCGGCCAGTATTATCAAGATTGGGTGAAAAAATGTTTGCTGAGATTTCAGGAAACTCGTAGTTTTATGGAAGCTTGGCAACCCCATTCAATGAAAGTGATTCTCGTCAGTCTCTGCTTGGGGCTACTTCAGTAGGACACAAACCATAGCGATAGAACCTGGAACTACATTATTGTGCCAAGTTCAAAGAGCTAGCACAAACCGTGTTTGATTTAGAGTTCCAACTACATGTATCCATATAGGAGAAAACAGAGTGAAACCTAAACATGAAAACGGTTACTGCAAGCGAACGATTTAATCTAGAAGAACGAAATTTGGTGAGCCAAGTGGGATTGGTGTACTGATCATTACCTGCAAGTATCATCAAGATTGGGTGAAAAAATGTTTGCTGAGATTTCAAGAAACTCGTCGTTTTGTGGAAGCTAGGCAACCCCTTTCAATGAAAGTGATCCTCGTCAGTCTCTGCTTGGGGCTACTTCAATAGGACACAAACAATAGCGATAGAACTTGGAACTACATTATTGTGCCAGGATTCAAAGAGGTAGCACAAACCGTGTTTGATTTAGAGTTCCAACTACATGTATCCATATAGGAGAAAACACAGTGAAACCTAAACATGAAAACGGTTACTGCAAAGGAACGGTTTAACCTAGAAGAAAGAAATTTGGTGAGCCAAGTGGGATTGGTGTACTTATCATTACCTGCCAATATCTCAAGATTGGGTGAAAAAATGTTTGCTGAGATTTCAGGAAACTCGTAGTTTTTTGGAAGCTTTTCAACCCCTTTCAATGAAAGTGATTCTCGTCAGTCTCTGCTTGGGGCTACTTCAATAGGACACAAACCATAGCGATAGAACTTGGAACTACATTCTTGTGCCAAGTTTCAAAGAGCTAGCACAAACCGTGTTTGATTTAGTGTTCCAACTACATGTATCCATATTGGAGAAAAGAGAGTGAAACCTAAACATGAAAACGGTTACTGCAAATGAACGTTTTAACCTAGAAGAACGAAATTTGGTGAGCCAAGTTGTATTGGTGTACTGACCTGCAAGTATCATCAAGATTGGGTGAAAAAATGTTTGCTGAGATTTCAGGAAACTCGTAGTTTTGTGGAAGCTTTGCAACCCCTTTCAATGAAAGTGATCCTCGTCAGTCTCTGCTTGGGGCTACTTCAATAGGACACAAACCATAGTGATAGAACCTGGAACTACATTATTGTGCCAAGTTTCAAAGAGCTAGCAAAAACCGTGTTTGATTTAGAGTTCCAACTACTTGTATCCATATAGGAGAAAACACAGTGAAACCTAAACATGAAAACGGTTACTGCAAAGGAACGGTTTAACCTAGAAGAACGAAATTGGGTGAACCAAGTGGGATTGGTGTACTTATCATTACCTGCCAATATCTCAAGATTGGGTGAAAAAATGTTTGCTGAGATTTCAGGAAACTCGTAGTTTTTTGGAAGCTTTTCAACCCCTTTCAATGAAAGTGATTCTCATCAGTCTCTGCTTGGGGCTACATCAATCGGACACAAACCATAGGGATAGAACTTGGAACTACATTCTTGTGCCAAGTTTCAAAGAACTAGCACAAACCGTATTTGATTTAGAGTTCCAACTACATGTATCCATATAGGAGAAAACAGAGTGAAACCTAAAAATGAAAACGGTTACTGCAAAGGAACGGTTTAACCAAGAAGAACGAAATTTGGTTAGCCAAGTGGGATTGGTGTACTGATCATTACCTGCCAGTATTATCAAGATTGGGTGAAAAAATGTTTGCTGAGATTTCATGAAACTCGTAGTTTTTAGGAAGCTTGGCAACCCCTTTCAATGAAAGTGATTCTCGTCAGTCTCTGCTTGGGGCTACTTCAATAGGACACAAACCATAGCGATAGAACCTGGAACTACATTATTGTGCCAAGTTTCAAAGAGCTAGCACAAACCGTGTTTGATTTAGAGTTCCAACTACATGTATCCATATAGGAGAACACAGAGTGAAACCTAAACATGAAAACGGTTACTGCAAAGGAACGGTTTAACCTTGGAGAACGAAATTTGGTGAGACAAGTGGGATTGGTGTACTTATCAATACCTGCCAATATCTCAAGATTGGGTGAAAAAATGTTTGCTGAGATTTCAGGAAACTCGTAGTTTTTTGGAAGCTTTTCAACCCCTTTCAATGAAAGTGATTCTCGTCAGTCTCTGCTTCGGGCTACTTCAATAGGACACAAACCATAGCGATAGAACTTGGAACTACATTCTTGTGCCAAGTTTCAAAGAGCTAGCACTAACCGTGTTTGATTTAGAGTTCCAACTACATGTATCCATATAGGAGAAAACAGAGTGAATCCTAAACATGAAAACGGTTACTGCAAGTGAACGGTTTAACCTAGAAGAAAGAAATTTGGTGAGCCAAGTGGGACTGGTGTACGGATCATTACCTGCAAGTATCATCAAGATTGGGTGAAAAAATGTTTGCTGAGATTTCAGGAAACTCGTAGTTTTTTGGAAGCTTTTTAACCCCTTTCAATGAAAGTGATTCTCGTCAGTCTCTGCTTGGGGATAATTCAATAGGACACAAACCATAGCGATAGAACTTGGAACTACATTCTTGTGCCATGTTTCAAAGAGCTAGCACAAACCGTGTTTGATTTAGAGTTCCAACTACATATATCCATACAGGAGAAAACAGAGTGAAACCTAAAAATGAAAATGGTTACTGCAAAGGAACGGTTTAACCAAGAAGAACGAAATTTGGTGAGCCAAGTGGGATTGGTGTACTTATCATTACCTGCCAATATCTCAAGATTGGGTGAAAAAATGTTTGCTGTGATTTCTGGAAAATCGTAGTTTTTTGGAAGCTTTTCAACCCCTTTCAATGAAAGTGATTCTAGTCAGTCTCTGCTTGGGGATACTTCAATAGGACACAAACCATAGTGATAGAACTTGGAACTACATTCTTGTGCCAAGTTTCAAAGAGCTAGCACGAACCGTGTTTGATTTAGAGTTCCAACTACATGTATCCATATAGGAGAAAACAAAGTGAAACCTAAACATGAAAACGGTTACTGCAAGCGAACGATTTAATCTAGAAGAACGAAATTTGGTGAGCCAAGTGGGATTGGTGTACTGATCATTACCTGCAAGTATCATCAAGATTGGGTGAAAAAATGTTTGCTGAGATTTCAGGAAACTCGTAGTTTTTTGGAAGCTTGGCAACCCCATTCAATGAAAGTGATTCTCGTCAGTCTCTGCTTGGGGCTACTTCATTAGGACACAAACCATAGCGATAGAACCTGGAACTACATTATTGTGCCAAGTTTCAAAGAGCTAGCACAAACCGAGTTTGATTTAGACTTCCAACTACATGTATCCATATAGGAGAAAACAGAGTGAAACCTAAACATGAAAACGGTTACTGCAAATGAACGTTTTAACCTAGAAGAAAGAAATTTGGTGAGCCAAGTAGGACTGGTGTACGGATCATTACCTGCAAGTATCATCAAGATTGGGTGAAAAAATGTTTGCTGAGATTTCAGGAAACTCATAGTTTTTTGGAAGCTTGGCAACCCCTTTCAATGAAAGTGATTCTCGTCAGTCTCTGCTTGGGGCTACTTCAATAGGACACAAACCATAGCGAAATAACCTGGAACTACATTATTGTGCCAAGTTTCAAAGAGCTAGCACAAACCGTGTTTGATTTAGTGTTCCAACTACATGTATCCATATAGGAGAAAACACAGTGAAACCTAAACATGAAAACGGTTACTGCAAAGGAACGGTTTAACCTAGAAGAACGAAATTGGGTGAGCCAAGTGGGATTGGTGTATTTATCATTACCTGCCAATATCCCAAGATTGGGTGAAAAAATGTTTGCTGAGATTTCAGGAAACTCGTAGTTTTGTGGAAGCTTGGCAACCCCTTTCAATGAAAGTGATTCTCGTCAGTCTCTGCTTGGGGCTACTTCAATAGGACAAAAACCATAGCGATAGAACTTGGAACTACATTATTGTGCCAGGTTTCAAAGAGCTAGCACAAACCGTGTTTGATTTAGACTTCCAACTACATATATCCATATAGGAGAAAACAGAGTGAAACCTAAAAATGAAAACGGTTACTGCAAAGGAACGGTTTAACCAAGAAGAACGAAATTTGGTGAGCCAAGTGGGATTGGTGTACGGATCATTACCTGCCAGATTCATCAAGATTGGATGAAAAAATGTTTGCTGAGATTTCAGGAAACTCGTAGTTTTTTGGAAGCTTGGCAACCCCATTCAATGAAAGTGATTCTCGTCAGTCTCTGCTCGGGGCTACTTCAGTAGGACACAAAATCATAGCGATAGAACCTGGAACTACATTCTTGTGCCAAGTTTCAAAGAGCTAGCACAAACCGTGTTTGATTTAGAGTTCCAACTACATTTATCCATATAGGAGAAAACAGAGTGAAACCTAAACATGAAAACGGTTACTGCAAAGGAACGGTTAACCTAGAAGAAAGAAATTTGGTGAGCCAAGTGGGACTGGTGTACGGATCATTACCTGCCAATATCTCAAGATTGGATGAAAAAATGTTTGCTGAGATTTCAGGAAACTCGTAGTTTTTTGGAAGCTTTTCAACCCCTTTCAATGAAGGTGATCCTCGTCAGTCTCTGCTTGGGGCTACTTCAATAGGACACAAACGATAGCGATAGAACATGGAACTACATTCTTGTGCCAAGTTTCAAAGAGCTAGCACAAACCGTGTTTGATTTAGAGTTCCAACTACATGTATCCATATAGGAGAAAACACAGTGAAACCTAAACATGAAAACGGTTACTGCAAATGAACGGTTTAACCTAGAAGAAAGAAATTTGGTGAGCCAAGTGGGACTGGTGTACGGATCATTACCTGCAAGTATCATCAAGATTGGGTGAAAAAATGTTTGCTGAGATTTCAGGAAACTCGTAGTTTTTTGGAAGCTTGGCAACCCCTTTCAATGAAAGTGATTCTCGTCAGTCTCTGCTTGGGGCTACTTCAATAGGACACAAACTATAGTGATAGAACTTGGAACTACATTCTTGTGCCAAGTTTCAAAGAGCTAGCACAAACCGTGTTTGATTTAGAGTTCCAACTACATGTATCCATATAGGAGAAAACAGAGTGAATCCTAAACATGAAAACGGTTACTGCAAAGGAACGGTTTAACTTAGAAGAACGATATTTGGTGAGCCAAGTGGGATTGGTGTACTTATCATTACCTGCCAATATCTCAAGATTGGGTGAAAAAATGTTTGCTGTGATTTCTGGAAAATCGTAGTTTTTTGGAAGCTTTTCAACCCCTTTCAATGAAAGTGATTCTCCTCAGTCTCTGCTTGGGGCTACTTCAATAGGACACAAACCATAGCGATAGAACTTGGAACTACATTCTTGTGCCAAGTTTCAAAGAGCTAGCACAAACCGTGTTTGATTTAGAGTTCCAACTACATGTATCCATATAGGAGAAAAAAAGTGAAACCTAAACATGAAAACGGTTACTGCAAGTGATCGATTTAATCTAGAAGAACGAAATTTGGTGAGCCAAGTGGGATTGGTGTACTGATCATTACCTGCAAGTATCATCAAGATTGGGTGAAAAAATGTTTGCTGAGATTTCAGGAAACTCGTAGTTTTGTGGAAGCTTTGCAACCCCTTTCAATGAAAGTGATCCTCGTCAGTCTCTGCTTGGGGCTACTTCAATAGGACACAAACAATAGCGATAGAACTTGGAACTACATTATTGTGCCAGGTTTCAAAGAGGTAGCACAAACCGTGTTTGATTTAGAGTTCCAACTACATGTATCCATATAGGAGAAAACAGAGTGAAACCTAAAAATGAAATGGTTACTGCAAAGGAACGGTTTAACCAAGAAGAACAAAATTTGGTGAGCCAAGTGGGATTGGTGTACTGATCATTACCTGCCAGTATTATCAAGATTGGGTGAAAAAATGTTTGCTGAGATTTCAGGAAACTCGTAATTTTTTTAAGCTTGGCAACGCCTTTCAATGAAAGTGATCCTCGTCAGTCTCCGCTTGGGGCTACTTCAATAGGACACAAACGATAGCGATAGAACATGGAACTACATTCTTGTGCCAAGTTTCAAAGAGCTAGCACAAACCGTGTTTGATTTAGAGTTCCAACTACATGTATCCATATAGGAGAAAACAGAGTGAAACCTAAAAATGAAAACGGTTACTGCAAAGGAACGGTTTAACCAAGAAGAACGAAATTTGGTGAGCCACGTGGGATTGGTGTACTGATGATTACCTGCCAGTATCATCAAGATTGGTTGAAAAAATGTTTGCTGAGATTTCAGGAAACTCGTAGTTTTTTGGAATTTTGGCAACCCCATTCAATGAAAGTGATTCTCGTCAGTCTCTGCTTGGGGCTACTTCAGTAGGACACAAACCATAGCGATAGAACCTGGAACTACATTATTGTGCCAAGTTTCAAGGAGCTAGCACAAACCGTGTTTGATTTAGAGTTCCAAATACATGTATCCGTATAGGAGAAAACAGAGTGAAACCTAAACATGAAAACGGTAACTGCAAACGAACGGTTTAAACTAGAAGAAAGAAATTTGGTGAGCCAAGTGGGACTGGTGTACGGATCATTACCTGCAAGTATCATCAAGATTGGGTGAATAAATGTTTGCTGAGATTTCAGGAAACTCATAGTTTTTTGGAAGCTTGGCAACCCCTTTCAATGAAAGTGATTCTCGTCAGTCTCTGCTTGGGGCTACTTCAATAGGACACAAACCATAGCGATAGAACCTGGAACTACATTATTGTGCCAAGTTTCAAAGAGCTAGCACAAACCGTGTTTGATTTAGTGTTCCAACTACATGTATCCATATAGGAGAAAACAGAGTGAAACCTAAACATGAAAACGGTTACTGCAAAAGGAACGGTTTAACCTAGAAGAACGAAATTTGGTGAGCCAAGTGGGATTGGTGTACTTATCATTACCTGCCAATATCCCAAGATTGGGTGAAAAAATGTTTGCTGAGATTTCAGGAAACTCGTAGTTTTGTGGAAGCTTGGCAACCCCTTTCAATGAAAGTGATCCTCGTCAGTCTCTGCTTTGGGCTACTTCAATAGGACACAAAGGATAGCGATAGAACGTGGAACTACATTATTGTGCCAGGTTTCAAAGAGGTAGCACAAACTGTGTTTGATTTAGAGTACCAACTACATGTATCCATATAGGAGAAAATAGAGTGAAACCTAAAATTGAAAACGGTTACTGCAAAGGAACGGTTTAACCTAGAAGAAAGAAATTTGGTGAGCCAAGTGGGATTGTTGTACTTATCATTGCCTGCCAATATCTCAAGATTGGGTGAAAAAATGTTTGCTGAAATTTCAGGAAACTCGTAGTTTTTTGGAAGCTTTTCAACCCCTTTCAATGAAGGTGATTCTCTTCAGTCTCTGCTTGGGGCTACTTCAATAGGACACAAACCATAGCGATAGAACTTGGAACTACATTCTTGTGCCAAGTTTCAAAGAGCTAGCACAAACCGTGTTTGATTTAGTGTTCCAACTACATGTATCCATATAGGAGAAAAGAGAGTGAAACCTAAACATGAAAACGGTTACTGCAAAGGAACGGTTTAACCTAGAAGAACGAAATTTGGTGAGCCAAGTGGGATTGGTGTACTTATCATTACCTGCCAATATCCCAAGATTGGGTGAAAAAATGTTTGCTGAGATTTCAGGAAACTCGTAGTTTTGTGGAAGCTTTGCAAACCCTTTCAATAAAAGTGATCCTCGTCAGTCTCTGCTTGGGGCTACTTCAGTAGGACACAAACCATAGCAATAGAACTTGGAACTACATTATTGTTCCAGGTTTCAAAGAGCTAGCACAAACCGTGTTTGATTTAGAGTTCCAACTACATATATCCATATAGGAGAAAACAGAGTGAAACCTAAAAATGAAAACGGTTACTGCAAAGGAACGGTTTAACCAAGAAGAACGAAATTTGGTGAGCCAAGTGGGATTGGTGTACGGATCATTACCTGCCAGATTCATCAAGATTGGATGAAAAAATGTTTGCTGAGATTTCAGGAAACTTGTAGTTTTTTGGAAGCTTGGCAACCCCATTCAATGAAAGTGATTCTTGTCAGTCTCTGTTTGGGGGCTACTTCAGTAGGACACAAACCATAGCGATAGAACCTGGAACTACATTCTTGTGCCAAGTTTTCAAAGAGCTAGCACAAACGGTGTTTGATTTAGAGTTCCAACTACATGTATCCATATAGGAGAAAACAAAGTGAAACCTAAACATGAAAACGGTTACTGCAAGCGAACAATTTAATCTAGAAGAACGAAATTTGGTGAGCCAAGTGGGATTGGTGTACTGATCATTACCTGCCAGTATCATCAAGATTGGGTGAAAAAATGTTTGCTGAGATTTCAGGAAACTCGTAGTTTTGTGGAAGCTTTGCAACCCTTTCAATGAAACTGATCCTCGTCAGTCTCTGCTTGGGGCTACTTCAATAGGACACAAACGATAGCGATAGAACTTGGAACTACATTCTTGTGCCAAGTTTCAAAGAGCTAGCACAAACCGTGTTTGATTTAGAGTTCCAACTACATGTATCCATATAGGAGAAAACAGAGTGAAACCTAAAAATGAAAACGGTTACTGCAAAGGAACGGTTTAACCAAGAAGAACGAAATTTGGTGAGCCAAGTGGGATTGGTGTACTGATGATTACCTGCCAGTATCATCAAGATTGGGTGAAAAAATGTTTGCTGAGATTTCAGGAAACTCGTAGTTTTTTGGAAGGTTGGCAACCCCATTCAATGAAAGTGATTCTCGTCAGTCTCTGCTTGGGGCTACTTCAGTAGGACACAAACCATAGCGAAAGAACCTGGAACTACATTATTGTGCCAAGTTTCAAAGAGCTAGCACAAACCGTGTTTGATTTAGACTTCCAACTACATGTATCCATATAGGAGAAAACAGAGTGAAACCTAAACATGAAAACGGTTACTGCAAATGAACGTTTTAACCTAGAAGAAAGAAATTTGGTGAGCCAAGTGGGACTGGTGTACGGATCATTACCTGCCAGTATCATCAAGATTGGGTGAAAAAATGTTTGCTGAGATTTCAGGAAACTCATAGTTTTTGGAAGCTTGGCAACCCCTTTCAATGAAAGTGATTCTCGTCAGTCTCTGCTTGGGGCTACTTCAATAGGACACAAACCATAGCGAAAGAACCTGGAACTACATTCTTGTGCCAAGTTTCAAAGAGCTAGCACAAACCGTGTTTGATTTAGAGTTCCAACTACATGTATCCATATAGGAGAAAAGAGAGTGAAACCTAAACATGAAAACGGTTACTGCAAAGGAACGGTTTAACCTAGAAGAACGAAATTTGGTGAGCCAAGTGGGATTGGTGTACTTATCATTACCTGCCAATATCCCAAGATTGGGTGAAAAAATGTTTGCTGAGATTTCAGGAAACTCGTAGTTTTGTGGAAGCTTTGCAACCCATTTCAATAAAAGTGATCCTCGTCAGTCTCTGCTTGGGGCTACTTCAGTAGGACACAAACCATAGCGATAGAACTTGGAACTACATTATTGTTCCAGGTTTCAAAGAGCTAGCACAAACCGTGTTTGATTTAGAGTTCCAACTACATATAACCATATAGGAGAAAACAGAGTGAAACCTAAAAATGAAAACGGTTACTGCAAAGGAATGGTTTAACCAAGAAGAATGAAATATGGTGAGCCAAGTGGGATTGGTGTACGGATCATTACCTGCCAGATTCATCAAGATTGGATGAAAAAATGTTTGCTGAGATTTCAGGAAACTTGTAGTTTTTTGGAAGCTTGGCAACCCCATTCAATGAAAGTGATTCTTGTCAGTCTCTGTTTGGGGCTACTTCAGTAGGACACAAACCATAGCGATAGAACCTGGAACTACATTATTTTGCCAAGTTTCAAAGAGCTAGCACAAACCGTGTTTGATTTAGAGTTCCAACTACATGTATCCATATAGGAGAAAACAGAGTGAAACCTAAACATGAAAACGGTTACTGCAAGCGAACGATTTAATCTAGAAGAACGAAATTTGGTGAGCCAAGTGGGATTGGTGTACTGATCATTACCTGCCAGTATCATCAAGATTGGGTGAAAAAAGGTTTGCTGAGATTTCAGGAAACTCGTAGTTTTTTGGAAGCTTGGCAACCCCATTCAATGAAAGTGATTCTCGTCAGTCTCTGCTTGGGGCTACTTCAGTAGGACACAAACCATAGCGATAGAACCTGGAACTACATTATTTTGCCAAGTTTCAAAGAGCTAGCACAAACCGTGTTTGATTTAGAGTTCCAACTACATGTATCCATATAGGAGAAAACACAGTGAAACCTAAACATGAAAACGGTTACTGCAAATGAACGGTTTAACCTAGAAGAAAGAAATTTGGTGAGCCAAGTGGGACTGGTGTACGGATCATTACCTGCAAGTATCATCAAGATTGGGTGAAAAAATGTTTGCTGAGATTTCAGGAAACTCGTAGTTTTTTTGGAAGCTTGGCAACCCCTTTCAATGAAAGTGATTCTCGTCAGTATCTGCTTGGGGCTACTTCAATAGGACACAAACTATAGCGATAGAACTTGGAACTACATTCTTGTGCCAAGTTTCAAAGAGCTAGCACAAACCGTGTTTGATTTAGAGTTCCAACTACATGTATCCATATAGGAGAAAACAGAGTGAATCCTAAACATGAAAACGGTTACTGCAAAGGAACGGTTTAACCTAGAAGAACGATATTTGGTGAGCCAAGTGGGATTGGTGTACTTATCATTACCTGCCAATATCTCAAGATTGGGTGAAAAAATGTTTGCTGTGATTTCTGGAAACTCGTAGTTTTTTGGAAGCTTTTCAACCCCTTTCAATGAAAGTGATTCTAGTCAGTCTCTGCTTGGGGATACTTCAATAGGACACAAAGGATAGCGATAGAACTTGGAACTACATTATTGTGCCATGTTTCAAAGAGGTAGCACAAACCGTGTTTGATTTAGAGTTCCAACTACATGTATCCATATAGGAGAAAACAGAGTGAAACCTAAACATGAAAACGGTTACTGCAAAGGAACGGTTTAACCTAGAAGAACGAAATTTGGTGAGCCAAGTGGGATTGGTGTACGGATCATTACATGCCAGTATTTTCAAGATTGGGTGAAAAAATGTTTGCTGAGATTTCAGGAAACTCGCAGTTTTTTGGAAGCTTGGCTACCCCTTTCAATGAAAGTGATTCTCTTCAGTCTCTGCTTGGGGCTACTTCAATAGGACACAAACCATAGCGATAGAATTTGGAACTACATTATTGTGCCAGGTTTCAAAGAGCTAGCACAAACCGTGTTTGATTTAGAGTTCCAACTACATATATCCATATAGGAGAAAACAGAGTGAAACCTAAAAATGAAAATGGTTACTGCAAAGGAACGGTTTAACGAAGAAGAACGAAATTTGGTGAGCCAAGTGGGATTGGTGTACGGATCATTACCTGCCAGATTCATCAAGATTGGATGAAAAATGTTTGCTGAGATTTCAGGAAAATCGTAGTTTTTTGGAAGCTTGGCAACCCCATTCAATGAAAGTGATTCTCGTCAGTCTCTGCTTGGGGCTACTTCAGTAGGACACAAACCATAGCGATAGAACCTGGAACTGCATTCTTGTGCCAAGTTTCAAAGAGCTAGCACAAACCGTGTTTGATTTAGAGTTCCAACTACATGTATCCATATAGGAGAAAACAGAGTGAAACCTAAACATGAAAACGGTTACTGCAAAGGAACGGTTTAACCTAGAAGAAAGAAATTTGGTGAGCCAAGTGGGATTGGTGTACTTATCATTGCCTGCAAATATCTCAAGATTGGGTGAAAAATGTTTGCTGAGATTTCAGGAAACTCGTAGTTTTTTGGAAGCTTTTCAACCCCTTTCAATGAAAGTGATTCTCTTCAGTCTCTGCTTGGGGCTACTTCAATAGGACACAAACCATAGCGATAGAACTTGGAACTACATTCTTGTGCCAAGTTTCAAAGAGCTAGCACAAACCGTGTTTGATTTAGAGTTCCAACTACATGTATCCATATAGGAGAAAACAGAGTGAAACCTAAACATGAAAACGTTACTGCAAATGAACGGTTGAACGAAGAAGAACGAAATTTGGTGAGCAAAGTGGGATTGGTGTACTGATCATTACCTGCCAGTATCATCAAGATTGGGTGAAAAAAGTTTTGCTGAGATTTCAGGAAACTCGTAGTTTTTTGGAAGCTTGGTAAGCCCATTCAATGAAAGTGATTCTCGTCAGTCTCTGCTTGGGGCTACTTCAGTAGGACACAAACCATAGCGATAGAACTTGGAACTACATTATTGTGCCAGGATTCAAAGAGGTAGCACAAACCATGTTTGATTTAGAGTTCCAACTACATGTATCCATATAGGAGAAAACAGAGTGAAACCTAAAAATGAAAACGGTTACTGCAAGCGAACGATTTAATCTAGAAGAACGAAATTTGGTGAGCCAAGTGGGATTGGTGTACTGATCATTACCTGCCAGTATTATCAAGATTGGGTGAAAAAATGTTTGCTGAGATTTCAGGAAACTCGTAGTTTTATGGAAGCTTGGCAACCCCATTCAATGAAAGTGATTCTCGTCAGTCTCTGCTTGGGGGCTACTTCAATAGGACACAAACCATAGCGATAGAACCTGGAACTACATTATTGTGCCAAGTTTCAAAGAGCTAGCACAACCGTGTTTGATTTAGAGTTCCAACTACATGCATCCATATAGGAGAAAACAGAGTGAAACCTAAACATGAAAACGGTTACTGCAAATGAACGGTTGAACGAAGAAGAACGAAATTTGGTGAGCCAAGTGGGATTGGTGTACTGATCATTACCTGCCAGTATCATCAAGATTGGGTGAAAAAATGTTTGCTGAGATTTCAGGAAACTCGTAGTTTTTTGGAAGGTTGGCAACCCCTTTCAATGAAAGTGATTCTCATCAGTCTCTGCATGGGGCTACTTCAGTAGGACACAAACCATAGCGATAGAACCTGGAACTACATTATTGTGCCAAGTTTCATAGAGCTAGCACAAACCGTGTTTGATTTAGACTCCAACTACATGTATCCATATAGGAGAAAACAGAGTGAAACCTAAACATGAAAACGGTTACTGCAAGCGAACGATTTAATCTAGAAGAACGAAATTTGGTGAGCCAAGTGGGATTGGTGTACTGATCATTACCTGCAAATATCATCAATATTGGGTGAAAAAATGTTTGCTGAGATTTCAGGAAACTCGTAGTTTTTTGGAAGCTTGGCAACCCCTTTCAATGAAAGTGATCCTCGTCAGTCTCTGCTTGGGGCTACTTCAATAGGACACAAACGATAGCGATAGAACTTGGAACTACATTATTGGGCCAGGTTTCAAAGAGGTAGCACAAACCGTGTTTGATTTAGAGTTCCAACTACATGTATCCATATAGGAGAAAACAGAGTGAAACCTAAACATGAAAACGGTTACTGCAAAGGAACGGTTTAACCTAGAAGAAAGAAATTTGGTGAGCCAAGTGGGATTGGTGTACTTGTCATTACCTGCCAATATCTCAAGATTGGGTGAAAAAATGTTTGCTGAGATTTCAGGAAACTCGTAGTATTTTGGATGCTTTTCAACCCCTTTCAATGAAAGTGATTCTCGTCAGTCTCTGCTTGGGGCTACTTCAATAGGACACAAACCATAGCGATAGAACTTGGAACAACATTCTTGTGCTAAGTTTCAAAGAGCTAGCACAATCTGTGTTTGATTTAGAGTTCCAACTATATGTATCCATATAGGAGAAAACAGAGTGAAACCTAAAAATGAAAACGGTTACTGCAAATGAACGTTTTAACCGAGAAGAAAGAAATTTGGTGAGCCAAGTGGGATTGGTGTACGGATCATTACCTGCCAGTATCATCAAGATTGGGTGAAAAAATGTTTGCTGAGATTTCAGGAAACTCGTAGTTTTTTGGAAGCTTGGCAACCCCTTTCAATGAAAGTGATTCTCGTCAGTCTCTGCTTGGGGCTACTTCAATAGGACACAAACCATAGCGATAGAACTTGGAACTACATTATTGTGCAAAGTTTTCAAAGAGCTAGCACAAACCGTGTTTGATTTAGAGTTCCAACTACATGTATCCATATAGGAGAAAACACAGTGAAACCTAAACATGAAAACGGTCACTGCAAAGGAACGGTTTAACCTAGAAGAACGAAATTTGGTGAGCCAAGTGGGATTGGTGTACTGATCATTACCTGCAAGTATCATCAAGATTGGGTGAGAAAATGTTTGCTGAGATTTCAGGAAACTCGTAGTTTTGTGGAAGCTTGGCAACCCCTTTCAATGAAAGTGATCCTCGTCAGTCTCTGCTTGGGGCTACTTCAATAGGACTCAAACGATAGCGATAGAACTTGGAACTACATTATTGTGCCAGGTTTCAAAGAGGTAGCACAAACCGTTTTTGATTTAGAGTTCCAACTACATGTATCCATATAGGAGAAAACTGAGTGAAACCTAAAAATGAAATGGTTACTGCAAAGGAACTTTTTAACCAAGAAGAATAAAATTTGGTGAGCCAAGTGGGATTGGTGTACTGATCATTACCTGCCAGTATTATCAAGAGTGGGTGAAAAAATGTTTTCTGAGATTTCAGGAAACTCGTAGTTTTGAGGAAGCTTGGCAACCCCTTTCAATGAAAGTGATCCTCGTCAGTCTCTGCTTGGGGCTACTTCAATAGGACACAAACCATAGCGATAGAACTTGGAACTACATTCTTGTGCCAGGATTCAAAGAGGTAGCACAAACCGTGTTTGATTTAGAGTTCCAACTACATGTATCCATATAGGAGAAAACAGAGTGAAACTAAACATGAAAACGGTTACTGCAAATGAACGGTTGAACGAAGAAGAACGAAATTTGGTGAGCCAAGTGGGATTGGTGTACTGATCATTACCTGCCAGTATCATCAAGATTGGGTGAAAAAAGGTTTGCTGAGATTTCAGGAAACTCGTAGTTTTTTGGAAGCTTGGTAAGCCCATTCAATGAAAGTGATTCTCGTCAGTCTCTGCTTGGGGCTACTTCAGTAGGACACAAACGATAGCGATAGAACTTGGAACTACATTATTGTGCCAGGATTCAAAGAGGTAGCACAAACCATGTTTGATTTAGAGTTCCAACTACATGTATCCATATAGGAGAAAACAGAGTGAAACCTAAAAATGAAAACGGTTACTGCAAGCGAACGATTTAATCTAGAAGAACGAAATTTGGTGAGCCAAGTGAGATTGGTGTACTGATCATTACCTGCCAGTATTATCAAGATTGGGTGAAAAAATGTTTGCTGAGATTTCAGGAAACTCGTAGTTTTATGGAAGCTTGGCAACCCCATTCAATGAAAGTGATTCTCGTCAGTCTCTGCTTGGGGCTACTTCAATAGGACACAAACCATAGCGATAGAACCTGGAACTACATTATTGTGCCAAGTTTCAAAGAGCTAGCACAAACCGTGTTTGATTTAGAGTTCCAACTACATGCATCCATATAGGAGAAAACAGAGTGAAACCTAAACATGAAAACGGTTACTGCAAATGAACGGTTGAACGAAGAAGAACGAAATTTGGTGAGCCAAGTGGGATTGATGTACTGATCATTACCTGCCAGTATCATCAAGATTGGGTGAAAAAATGTTTGCTGAGATTTCAGGAAACTCGTAGTTTTTTGGAAGGTTGGCAACCCCATTCAATGAAAGTGATTCTCGTCAGTCTCTGCTTGGGGCTACTTCAGTAGGACACAAACCATAGCGATAGAACCTGGAACTACATTATTGTGCCAAGTTTCAAAGAGCTAGCACAAACCGTGTTTGATTTAGACTTCCAACTACATGTATCCATATAGGAGAAAACAGAGTGAAACCTAAACATGAAAATGGTTACTGCAAAGGAACGGTTTAACCTAGAAGAAAGAAATTTGGTGAGCCAAGTGGGACTGGTGTACGGATCAATACCTGCAAGTATCATCAACATTGGGTGAAAAAAAGTTTGCTGAGATTTCAGGAAACTCGTAGTTTTGTGGAAGCTTGGCAACCCCTTTCAATGAAAGTGATCCTCGTCAGTCTCTGCTTGGGGCTACTTCAATAGGACACAAACGATAGCGATAGAACTTGGAACTACATTATTGTGCCAAGTTTCAAAGAGCTAGCAGAAACCGTGTTTGATTTAGAGTTCCAACTACATGCATCCATATAGGAGAAAACAGAGTGAAACCTAAACATGAAAACGGTTACTGCAAATGAACGGTTGAACGAAGAAGAACGAAATTTGGTGAGCCAAGTGGGATTGGTGTACTGATCATTACTGCCAGTATCATCAAGATTGGGTGAAAAAAGGTTTGCTGAGATTTCAGGAAACTCGTAGTTTTTTGGAAGCTTGGCAACCCCATTCAATGAAAGTGATTCTCGTCAGTCTCTGCTTGGGGCTACTTCAGTAGGACACAAACCATAGCGATAGAACCTGGAACTACATTATTTTGCCAAGTTTCAAAGAGCTAGCACAAACCGTGTTTGATTTAGAGTTCCAACTACATGTATCCATGTAGGAGAAAACACATTGAAACCTAAACATGAAAACGGTTACTGAAAATGAACGGTTTAACCTAGAAGAAAGAAATTTGGTGAGCCAAGTGGGACTGGTGTACGGATCATTACCTGCAAGTATCATCAAGATTGGGTGAAAAAATGTTTCCTGAGATTTCAGGAAACTCGTAGTTTTTTGGAAGCTTGGCAACCCCTTTCAATGAAAGTAATTCTCGTCAGTCTCTGCTTGGGGCTACTTCAATAGGACACAAACTATAGCGATAGAACTTGGAACTACATTCTTGTGCCATGTTTCAAAGAGCTAGCACAAACCGTGTTTGATTTAGAGTTCCAAATACATGTATCCATATAGGAGAAAACAGAGTGAATCCTAAACATGAAAACGGTTACTGCAATGGAACGGTTTAACCTAGAAGAACGATATTTGGTGAGCCAAGTGGGATTGGTGTACTTATCATTACCTGCCAATATCTCAAGATTGGGTGAAAAAATGTTTGCTGTGATTTCTGGAAACTCGTAGTTTTTTGGAAGCTTTTCAACCCCTTTCAATGAAAGTGATTCTCGTCAATCTCTGCTTGGGGCTACTTCAATAGGACACAAACCATAGCGATAGAACCTGGAACTACATTATTGTGCCAAGTTTCAAAGAGCTAGCACAAACCGTGTTTGATTTAGTGTTCCAACTACATGTATCCATATAGGAGAAAACAGAGTGAAACCTAAACATGAAAACGGTTACTGCAAAGGAACGGTTTAACCTAGAAGAACGAAATTTGGTGAGCCAAGTGGGATTGGTGTACTTATCATTACCTGCCAATATCCCAAGATTGGGTGAAAAAATGTTTGCTGAGATTTCAGGAAACTCGTAGTTTTGTGGAAGCTTGGCAACCCCTTTCAATGAAAGTGATCCTCGTCAGTCTCTGCTTTGGGCTACTTCAATAGGACACAAAGGATAGCGATAGAACTTGGAACTACATTATTGTGCCAGGTTTCAAAGAGGTAGCACAAACCGTGTTTGATTTAGAGTTCCAACTACATGTATCCATATAGGAGAAAACAGAGTGAAACCTAAAAATGAAAACGGTTACTGCAAAGGAACGGTTTAACCTAGAAGAAAGAAATTTGGTGAGCCAAGTGGGATTGGTGTACAGATCATTACCTGCCAGTATTATCAAGATTGGGTGAAAAAATGTTTGCTGAGATTTCAGGAAACTCGCAGTTTTTTTGGAAGCTTGGCAACCCCATTCAATGAAAGTGATTCTCGTCAGTCTCTGCTTGGGGCTACTTCAGTAGGACACAAACCATAGCGATAGAACTTGGAACTACATTCTTGTGCCAAGTTTCAAAGAGCTAGCACAAACCGTGTTTGATTTAGAGTTCCAACTACATGTATCCATATAGGAGAAAACAGAGTGAATCCTAAACATGAAAACGGTTACTGCAAGCGAACGATTTAATCTAGAAGAACGAAATTTGGTGAGCCAAGTGGGATTGGTGTACTGATCATTACCTGCAAGTATCATCAAGATTGGGTGAAAAAATGTTTGCTGAGATTTCAGGAAACTCGTAGTTTTTTGGAAGCTTGGCAACCCCTTTCAATGAAAGTGATCCTCGTCAGTCTCTGCTTGGGGCTACTTCAGTAGGACACAAACGATAGCGATAGAACTTGGAACTACATTATTGTGCCAGGATTCAAAGAGGTAGCACAAACCATGTTTGATTTAGAGTTCCAACTACATGTATCCATATAGGAGAAAACAGAGTGAAACCTAAAAATGAAAACGGTTACTGCAAAGGAACGGTTTAACCAAGAAGAACGAAATTTGGTGAGCCAAGTGGGATTGGTGTACTGATCATTACCTGCCAGTATTATCAAGATTGGGTGAAAAATGTTTGCTGAGATTTCAGGAAACTCGTAGTTTTATGGAAGCTTGGCAACCCCATTCAATGAAAGTGATTCTCGTCAGTCTCTGCTTGGGGCTACTTCAGTAGGACACAAACCATAGCGATAGAACCTGGAACTACATTATTGTGCCAAGTTTCAAAGAGCTAGCACAAACCGTGTTTGATTTAGAGTTCCAACTACATGTATCCATATAGGAGAAAACAGAGTGAAACCTAAACATGAAAACGGTTACTGCAAATGAACGGTTGAACGAAGAAGAACGAAATTTGGTGAGCAAAGTGGGATTGGTGTACTGATCATTACCTGCCAGTATCATCAAGATTGGGTGAAAAAATGTTTGCTGAGATTTCAGGAAACTCGTAGTTTTTTGGAAGGTTGGCAACCCCATTCAATGAAAGTGATTCTCGTCAGTCTCTGCTTGGGGCTACTTCAGTAGGACACAAACCATAGCGATCGAACCTGGAACTACATTATTGTGCCAAGTTTCAAAGAGCTAGCACAAACCGTGTTTGATTTAGACTTCCAACTACATGTATCCATATAGGAGAAAACAGAGTGAAACCTAAACATGAAAATGGTTACTGCAAAGGAACGGTTTAACCTAGAAGAAAGAAATTTGGTGAGCCAAGTGGGATTGGTGTACTTATCATTACCTGCCAATATTCCAAGATTGGGTGAAAAAATGTTTGCTGAGATTTCAGGAAACTCGTAGTTTTGTGGAAGCTTGGCAACCCCTTTCAATGAAAGTGATCCTCGTCAGTCTCTGCTTTGGGCTACTTCAATAGGACACAAAGGATAGCGATAGAACTTGGAACTACATTATTGTGCCAGGTTTCAAAGAGGTAGCACAAACCGTGTTTGATTTAGAGTTCCAACTACATGTATCCATATAGGAGAAAACAGAGTGAAACCTAAAAAATGAAAACGGTTACTGCAAAGGAACGGTTTAACCTAGGAGAAAGAAATTTGGTGAGCCAAGTGGGACTGGTGTACGGATCATTACCTGCCAGTATTATCAAGATTGGGTGAAAAAATGTTTGCTGAGATTTCAGGAAACTCGCAGTTTTTTGGAAGCTTGGCTACCCCTTTCAATGAAAGTGATTCTCGTCAGTCTCTGCTTGGGGCTACTTCAATAGGACACAAACCATAGCGATAGAACTTGGAACTACATTACTGTGCCAGGTTTCAAAGAGCTAGCACAAACCGTGTTTGATTTAGAGTTCCAACTACATATATCCATATAGGAGAAAACAGAGTGAAACCTAAAAATGAAAATGGTTACTGCAAAGGAACGGTTTAACCAAGAAGAACGAAATTTGGTGAGCCAAGTGGGATTGGTGTACGGATCATTACCTGCCAGATTCATCAAGATTGGATGAAAAAATGTTTGCTGAGATTTCAGGAAACTCGTAGTTTTTTGGAAGCTTGGCAACCCCATTCAATGAAAGTGATTCTCGTCAGTCTCTGCTTGGGGCTACTTCAGTAGGACACAACCCATAGCGATAGAACCTGGAACTTCATTCTTGTGCCAAGTTTCAAAGAGCTAGCACAAACCGTGTTTGATTTAGAGTTCCAACTACATGTATCCATATAGGAGAAAACAGAGTGAAACCTAAACATGAAAACGGTTACTGCAAAGGAACGGTTTAACCTAGAAGAAAGAAATTGGTGAGCCAAGTGGGGATTGGTTTACTGATCATTACCTGCCAATATCTCAAGATTGGGTGAAAAAATGTTTGCTGAGATTTCAGGAAACTCGTAGTTTTTTTGGAAGCTTTTCAACCCCTTTCAATGAAAGTGATTCTCGTCAGTCTCTGCTTGGGGCTACTTCAATAGGACACAAACCATAGCGATAGAACTTGAACTACATTCTTGTGCAAAGTTTCAAAGAGCTAGCACAAACCGTGTTTGATTTAGAGTTCCAACTACATGTATCCATATAGGAGAAAACAGAGTGAAACCTAAACATGAAAATGGTTACTGCAAGCGAACGATTTAATCTATAAGAACGAAATTTGGTGAGCCAAGTGAGATTGGTGTACTGATCATTACCTGCAAGTATCATCAAGATTGGGTGAAAAAAGGTTTGCTGAGATTTCAGGAAACTCGTAGTTTTGTGGAAGCTTGGCAACCCCTTTCAATGAAAGTGATCCTCGTCAGTCTCTGCTTGGGGCTACTTCAGTAGGACACAAAAGATAGCGATAGAACTTGGAACTACATTATTGTGCCAGGATTCAAAGAGGTAGCACAAACCATGTTTGATTTAGAGTTCCAACTACATGTATCCATATAGGAGAAAACAGAGTGAAAACCTAAAAATGAAAACGGTTACTGCAAAGGAACGGTTTAACCAAGAAGAACGAAATTTGGTGAGCCAAGTGGGATTGGTGTACTGATCATTACCTGCCAGTATTATCAAGATTGGGTGAAAAATGTTTGCTGAGATTTCAGGAAACTCGTAGTTTTATGGAAGCTTGGCAACCCCATTCAATGAAAGTGATTCTCGTCAGTCTCTGCTTGGGGCTACTTCAGTAGGACACAGACCATAGCGATAGAACCTGGAACTACATTATTGTGCCAAGTTTCAAAGAGCTAGCACAAACCGTGTTTGATTTAGAGTTTCAACTACATGTATCCATATAGGAGAAAACAGAGTGAAACCTAAACATGAAAACGGTTACTGCAAATGAACGGTTGAACGAAGAAGAACGAAATTTGGTGAGCCAAGTGGGATTGGTGTACTGATCATTACCTGCCAGTATCATCAAGATTGGGTGAAAAAATGTTTGCTGAGATTTCAGGAAACTCGTAGTTTTTTGGAAGGTTGGCAACCCCATTCAATGAAAGTGATTCTCGTCAGTCTCTGCTTGGGGCTACTTCAGTAGGACACAAACCATAGCGATAGAACCTGGAACTACATTATTGTGCCAAGTTTCAAAGAGCTAGCACAAACCGTGTTTGATTTAGACTTCCAACTATATGTATCCATATAGGAGAAAACAGAGTGAAACCTAAACATGAAAACGGTTACTGCAAAGGAACGGTTTAACCTAGAAGAAGAAATTTGGTGAGCCAAGTGGGACTGGTGTACGGATCAATACCTGCAAGTTTCATCAAGATTGGGTGAAAAAATGTTTGCTGAGATTTCAGGAAACTCGTAGTTTTTGGAAGCTTGGCAACCCCTTTCAATGAAAGTGATTCTCTTCAGTCTCTGCTTGG
>NW_027552695.1:0-63005 GCF_045843805.1 Urocitellus parryii | reverse complement strand
GGTTTGTGCTAGGTCTTTGAAACTTGGCACAATAATGTAGTTCCAAGTTCTATCGCTATGGTTTGTGTCCTATGTAAGTAGCCCCAAGCAGAGACTGACGAGAATCACATTCATTGGAAGGGGTTGCCAAGCTTCCAAAAAACTACGAGTTTCCTGAAATCTCAGCAAACATTTTTTTCACCCAATCTTGATGGTACTGGCAGGTAATGATCAGTACACCAATCCCACTTGGCTCACCAAATTTCGTTCTTCTAGGTTAAACCGTTCCTTTGCAGTAACCGTTTTCATGTTTAGGTTTCACTCTGTTTTCTCCTGTATGGATACATGTAGTTGGAACTCTAAATCAAACACGGTTTGTGCTAGCTCTTTGAAACTTGGCACAATAATGTAGTTCCAAGTTCTATCCCTACGGTTTGTGTCCTATGGAAGCAGCCCCAAGCAGAGACTGACGAGAATCACATTCATTGAAAGGGGTTTCCTAGCTTCCAAAAAACTGCGAATTTTCTGAAATCTCAGCAAACATATTTTCACCCAATCTTGATGGTACTGGCATGTAATGATCAGCACACCAATCCCACTTGGCTCACCAAATTTCGTTCTTCTAGGTTAAACCGTTCCTTTGCAGTAACCGTTTTCATGTTTAGGTTTCACTCTGTTTTCTCCTATATGGATACATGTAGTTGGAACTCTAAATCAAACACGGTTTGTGCTAGCTCTTTGAAACTTGGCACAATAATGTAGTTCCAAGTTCTATCGCTACGGTTTGTGTCCTATTGAAGTAGCCCCAAGCAGAGACTGACGAGAATCACATTCATTGGAAGGGGTTGCCAAGCTTCCAAAAAACTACGAGTTTCCTGAAATCTCAGCAAACATTTTTTTTACCCAATCTTGATGATACTGGCAGGTAATGATCAGTACACCAATCCCACTTGGCTCACCAAATTTCATTCTTCTAGGTTAAACCGTTCCTTTGCAGTAACCGTTTTCATGTTTAGGTTTCACTCTGTTTTCTCCTGTATGGATACATGTAGGTGGAACTCTAAATCAAACACGGTTTGTGTTAGCTCTTTGAAACTTGGCACAATAATGTAGTTCCAAGTTTTATTGCTATGGTTCGTGTCCTATGGAAGCAGCCCCAAGCACAGACTGTCGAGAATCACATTCATTGAAAGGGTTTTCCAAGCTTCCAAAAAACTGCGAATTTCCTGAAATCTCAGCAAACATATTTTCACCCAATCTTGATGGTACTGGCATGTAATGATCAGTACACCAATCCCACTTGGCTCACCAAATTTCGTTCTTCTAGGTTAAACCTTTCCTTTGCAGTAACCGTTTTCATGTTTAGGTTTCACTCTGTTTTCTCCTATATGGATACATGTATTTGGAACTCTAAATCAAACACGGTTTGTGCTAGCTCTTTGAAACTTGGCACAATAATGTAGTTCCAAGTTCTATCGCTATGGTTTGTGTCCTATTGAAGTAGCCCCCAAGCAGAGACTGACGAGAATCACATTCATTGGAAGGGGTTGCCAAGCTTCCAAAATCTACGAGTTTCCTGAAATCTCAGCAAACATTTTTTCACCCAAACTTGAAGATACTTGCAGGTAATGATCAGTACACAAGTCCCACTTGGCTCACCAAATTTCGTTCATCTAGGTTAAACCGTTCCTTTGCAGTAACCGTTTTCATGTTTAGGTTTCACTCTGTTTTCTCCTATATGGATACATGTAGTTGGAACTCTAAATCAAACACAGTTTGTGCTAGCTCTTTGAAACTTGGCACAATAATGTAGTTCCAAGTTCTATCGCTACGGTTTGTGTCCTATTGAAGAAGCAACAAGCAGAGACAGACGAGAATCACATTCATTGGAAGGGGTTGCCAAGCTTCCAAAAAACTACGAGTTTCCTGAAATCTCAGCAAACATTTTTTTTTTAACCCAATCTTGATGATACTTGCAGGTAATGATCAGTACACCAGTCCCACTTGGCTCACCAAATTTCGTTCTTCTAGTTTAAACCTTTCCTTTCAAGTAACCGTTTTCATGTTTAGGTTTCACTCTGTTTTCTCCTATATGGATACATGTATTTGGAACTCTAAATCAAACACGGTTTGTGCTAGCTCTTTGAAACTTGGCACAATAATGTAGTTCCAAGTTTTATCGCTATGGTTTGTGTCCTATAGAAGCAGCCCAAAGCAGAGACAGACGAGAATCACATTCATTGAAAGGGGTTGCCAAGCTTCCAAAAAACTGCGAATTTCCTGAAATCTCAGCAAACATATTTTCACCCAATCTTGATGGTACTGGCAGGTAATGATCAGTACACCAGTCCTACTTGGCTCACCAAATTTCGTTCTTCTACGTTAAACCGTTCCTTTGTAGTAACCGTTTTCATGTTTAGGTTTCACTCTGTTTTCTCCTATATGGATACATGTAGTTGGAACTCTAAATCAAACACGTTTTTTGCTAGCTCTTTGAAACTTGGCACAATAATGTAGTTCCGAGTTCTATCCGCTATGGTTTGTGTCCTATTGAAGTAGCCCCAATCAGAGACTGACGAGAATCACATTCATTGGAAGGGGTTGCCAAGCTTCCAAAAAACTACGAGTTTCCTGAAATCTCAGCAAACATTTTTTCACCCAATCTTGAAGATACTTGCAGGTAATGATCAGTACACCAGTCCCACTTGGCTCACCAAATTTCGTTCTTCTAGGTTAAACCGTTCCTTTGCAGTAACCGTTTTCATGTTTAGGTTTCACTCTGTTTTCTCCTATATGGATACATGTAGTTGGAACTCTAAATCAAACACGGTTTGTGCTAGCTCTTTGAAACTTGGCACAATAATGTAGTTCCAAGTTCTATCACTATGGTTTGTGTTCTATTGAAGTAGCCCCAAGCAGAGACTGAGGAGAATCACATTCATTGAAAGGGGTTGCCAAGCTTCCAAAATACTACGAATTTTCTGAAATCTCAGCAAACATTTTTTCACCCAATCTTGATGGTACTGGCAGGTAATGATCAGTACACCAATCCCACTTGGCTCACCAAATTTCATTCTTCTAGGTTAAACCGTTCCTTTGCAGTAACCGTTTTCATGTTTAGGTTTCACTCTGTTTTCTCCTATATGGATACATGTAGTTGGAACTCTAAATCAAACACGGTTTGTGCTAGCTCTTTGAAACTTGGCACAATAATGTAGTTCCAAGTTTTATCGCTATGCTTTGTGTCCTATGGAAACAGCCCAAAGCAGAGACTGACGAGAACCACATTCATTGAAAGGGGTTGCCAAGCTTCCAAAAAACTACGAGTTTCCTGAAATCTCAGCAAACATTTTTTCACCCAATTTTGATGATACTTGCAGGTAATGATCAGCACACCAGTCCCTCTTGGCTCACCAAATTTCGTTCTTCTAGTTTAAACCTTTCCTTTCAAGTAACTGTTTTCATGTTTAGGTTTCACTCTGTTTTCTCCTATATGGATACATGTAGTTGGAACTCTAAATCAAACACGGTTTGTGCTAGCTCTTTGAAACTTGGCACAATAATGTAGTTCCAAGTTTTATCGCTATGGTTTGTGTCCTATTAAAGTAGCCCCAAGCAGAGACTGACGAGAATCACATTCATTGGAAGGGGTTGCCAAGCTTCCAAAAAAACTGCGAATTTCCTGAAATCTCAGCAAACATATTTTCACCCAATCTTGATGGTACTGGCAGGTAATGATCAGTACACCAGTCCCACTTGGCTCCACCAAATTTCGTTCTTCTAGGTTAAACCGTTCCTTTGCAGTAACCGTTTTCATGTTTAGGTTTAACTCTGTTTTCTCCTATATGGATACATGTAGTTGGAACTCTAAATCAAACACGGTTTGTGCTAGCTCTTTGAAACTTGGCACAATAATGTAGTTCCAAGTTCTATCGCTATGGTTTGTGTCCTATTGAAGTAGCCCCAAGCAGAGACTGACGAGAATCACATTCATTGGAAGGGGTTGCCAAGCTTCCAAAAAACTACGAGTTTCCTGAAATCTCAGCAAACATTTTTTCACCCAAATCTTGAAGATACTTGCAGGTCATGATCAGTACACCAGTCCCACTTGGAACACCAAATTTCGTTCTTCTACGTTAAACCGTTCCTTTGCAGTAACCGTTTTCATGTTTAGGTTTCACTCTGTTTTCTCCTATATGGACACATGTTTTTGGAACTCTAAATCAAACACGGTTTGTGCTAGGTCTTTGAAACTTGGCACAATAATGTAGTTCCAAGTTCTATCGCTATGGTTTGTGTCCTATGTAAGTAGCCCCAAGCAGAGACTGACGAGAATCACATTCATTGGAAGGGGTTGCCAAGCTTCCAAAAAACTACGAGTTTCCTGAAATCTCAGCAAACATTTTTTTCACCCAATCTTGATGGTACTGGCAGGTAATGATCAGTACACCAATCCCACTTGGCTCACCAAATTTCGTTCTTCTAGGTTAAACCGTTCCTTTGCAGTAACCGTTTTCATGTTTAGGTTTCACTCTGTTTTCTCCTGTATGGATACATGTAGTTGGAACTCTAAATCAAACACGGTTTGTGCTAGCTCTTTGAAACTTGCACAATAATGTAGTTCCAAGTTCTATCGCTACGGTTTGTGTCCTATTGAAGTAGCCCCAAGCAGAGACTGACGAGAATCACATTCATTGGAAGGGGTTGCCAAGCTTCCAAAATCTACGAGTTTCCTGAAATCTCAGCAAACATTTTTTCACCCAAACTTGAAGATACTTGCAGGTAATGATCAGTACACAAGTCCCACTTGGCTCACCAAATTTCGTTCATCTAGGTTAAACCGTTCCTTTGCAGTAACCGTTTTCATGTTTAGGTTTCACTCTGTTTTCTCCTATATGGATACATGTAGTTGGAACTCTAAATCAAACACAGTTTGTGCTAGCTCTTTGAAACTTGGCACAATAATGTAGTTCCAAGTTCTATCGCTACGGTTTGTGTCCTATTGAAGAAGCAACAAGCAGAGACAGACGAGAATCACATTCATTGGAAGGGGTTGCCAAGCTTCCAAAAAACTACGAGTTTCCTGAAATCTCAGCAAACATTTTTTTTTAACCCAATCTTGATGATACTTGCAGGTAATGATCAGTACACCAGTCCCACTTGGCTCACCAAATTTCGTTCTTCTAGTTTAAACCTTTCCTTTCAAGTAACCGTTTTCATGTTTAGGTTTCACTCTGTTTTCTCCTATATGGATACATGTATTTGGAACTCTAAATCAAACACGGTTTGTGCTAGCTCTTTGAAACTTGGCACAATAATGTAGTTCCAAGTTTTATCGCTATGGTTTGTGTCCTATAGAAGCAGCCCAAAGCAGAGACAGACGAGAATCACATTCATTGAAAGGGGTTGCCAAGCTTCCAAAAAACTGCGAATTTCCTGAAATCTCAGCAAACATATTTTCACCCAATCTTGATGGTACTGGCAGGTAATGATCAGTACACCAGTCCTACTTGGCTCACCAAATTTCGTTCTTCTACGTTAAACCGTTCCTTTGTAGTAACCGTTTTCATGTTTAGGTTTCACTCTGTTTTCTCCTATATGGATACATGTAGTTGGAACTCTAAATCAAACACGTTTTTTGCTAGCTCTTTGAAACTTGGCACAATAATGTAGTTCCGAGTTCTATCGCTATGGTTTGTGTCCTATTGAAGTAGCCCCAATCAGAGACTGACGAGAATCACATTCATTGGAAGGGGTTGCCAAGCTTCCAAAAAACTACGAGTTTCCTGAAATCTCAGCAAACATTTTTTCACCCAATCTTGAAGATACTTGCAGGTAATGATCAGTACACCAGTCCCACTTGGCTCACCAAATTTCGTTCTTCTAGGTTAAACCGTTCCTTTGCAGTAACCGTTTTCATGTTTAGGTTTCACTCTGTTTTCTCCTATAAGGATACATGTTGTTGGAACTCTAAATCAAACACAGTTTTGCTAGCTCTTTGAAACTTGGCACAATAATGTAGTTCCAAGTTCTATCACTACGGTTTGTGTCCTATGTAAGTCCCCAAGCAGAGACTGACGAGAATCACATTCATTGGAAGGGGTTGCCAAGCTTCCAAAAAACTACGAGTTTCCTGAAATCTCAGCAAACATTTTTTCACCCAATCTTGATGATACTTGCAGGTAATGATCAGTACACCAGTCCCACTTGGCTCACCAAATTTCGTTCTTCTAGGTTAAACCGTTCCTTTGCAGTAACCGTTTTCATGTTTAGGTTTCACTCTGTTTTCTCCTATATGGATACATGTAGTTGGAACTCTAAATCAAACACAGTTTGTGCTAGCTCTTTGAAACTTGGCACAATAATGTAGTTCCAAGTTCTATCGCTACGGTTTGTGTCCTATTGAAGAAGCAACAAGCAGAGACAGACGAGAATCACATTCATTGGAAGGGGTTGCCAAGCTTCCAAAAAACTACGAGTTTCCTGAAATCTCAGCAAACATTTTTTTTTAACCCAATCTTGATGATACTTGCAGGTAATGATCAGTACACCAGTCCCACTTGGCTCACCAAATTTCGTTCTTCTAGTTTAAACCTTTCCTTTCAAGTAACCGTTTTCATGTTTAGGTTTCACTCTGTTTTCTCCTATATGGATACATGTATTTGGAACTCTAAATCAAACACGGTTTGTGCTAGCTCTTTGAAACTTGGCACAATAATGTAGTTCCAAGTTTTATCGCTATGGTTTGTGTCCTATAGAAGCAGCCCAAAGCAGAGACAGACGAGAATCACATTCATTGAAAGGGGTTGCCAAGCTTCCAAAAAACTGCGAATTTCCTGAAATCTCAGCAAACATATTTTCACCCAATCTTGATGGTACTGGCAGGTAATGATCAGTACACCAGTCCCACTTGGCTCACCAAATTTCGTTCTTCTACGTTAAACCGTTCCTTTGCAGTAACCGTTTTCATGTTTAGGTTTCACTCTGTTTTCTCCTATATGGATACATGTAGTTGGAACTCTAAATCAAACACGTTTTTTGCTAGCTCTTTGAAACTTGGCACAATAATGTAGTTCCAAGTTCTATCGCTATGGTTTGTGTCCTATTGAAGTAGCCCCAATCAGAGACTGACGAGAATCACATTCATTGGAAGGGGTTGCCAAGCTTCCAAAAAACTACGAGTTTCCTGAAATCTCAGCAAACATTTTTTCACCCAATCTTGAAGATACTTGCAGGTAATGATCAGTACACCAGTCCCACTTGGCTCACCAAATTTCGTTCTTCTAGGTTAAACCGTTCCTTTGCAGTAACCGTTTTCATGTTTAGGTTTCACTCTGTTTTCTCCTATAAGGATACATGTTGTTGGAACTCTAAATCAAACACGCTTTGTGCTAGCTCTTTGAAACTTGGCACAATAATGTAGTTCCAAGTTCTATCGCTATGGTTTGTGTCCTATGTAAGTAGCCCCAAGCAGAGACTGACGAGAATCACATTCATTGGAAGGGGTTGCCAAGCTTCCAAAAAACTACGAGTTTCCTGAAATCTCAGCAAACATTTTTTTCACCCAATCTTGATGATACTTGCAGGTAATGATCAGTACACCAATCCCACTTGGCTCACCAAATTTCGTTCTTCTAGGTTAAACCGTTCCTTTGCAGTAACCGTTTTCATGTTTAGGTTTCACTCTGTTTTCTCCTATATGGATACATGTAGTTGGAACTCTAAATCAAACACGGTTTGTGCTAGCTCTTTGAAACTTGGCACAATAATGTAGTTCCAAGTTCTATCGCTATGGTTTGTGTCCTATGTAAGTAGCCCCAAGCAGAGACTGGCGAGAAACACATTCATTGGAAGGGGTTGCCAAGCTTCCAAAAAACTACGAGTTTCCTGAAATCTCAGCAAACATTTTTTCACCCAATCTTGAAGATACTTGCAGGTAATGATCAGTACACCAGTCCCACTTGGCTCACCAAATTTCGTTCTTCTAGGTTAAACCGTTCCTTTGCAGTAACCGTTTTCATGTTTAGGTTTAACTCTGTTTTCTCCTATATGGATACATGTAGTTGGAACTCTAAATCAAACACGGTTTGTGCTAGCTCTTTGAAACTTGGCACAATAATGTAGTTCCAAGTTCTATCGCTATGGTTTGTGTCCTATTGAAGTAGCCCCAAGCAGAGACTGACGAGAATCACATTCATTGGAAGGGGTTGCCAAGCTTCCAAAAAACTACGAGTTTCCTGAAATCTCAGCAAACATTTTTTCACCCAATCTTGAAGATACTTGCAGGTCATGATCAGTACACCAGTCCCACTTGGAACACCAAATTTCGTTCTTCTACGTTAAACCGTTCCTTTGCAGTAACCGTTTTCATGTTTAGGTTTCACTCTGTTTTCTCCTATATGGACACATGTTTTTGGAACTCTAAATCAAACACGGTTTGTGCTAGGTCTTTGAAACTTGGCACAATAATGTAGTTCCAAGTTCTATCGCTATGGTTTGTGTCCTATGTAAGTAGCCCCAAGCAGAGACTGACGAGAATCACATTCATTGGAAGGGGTTGCCAAGCTTCCAAAAAACTACGAGTTTCCTGAAATCTCAGCAAACATTTTTTTCACCCAATCTTGATGGTACTGGCAGGTAATGATCAGTACACCAATCCCACTTGGCTCACCAAATTTCGTTCTTCTAGGTTAAACCGTTCCTTTGCAGTAACCGTTTTCATGTTTAGGTTTCACTCTGTTTTCTCCTGTATGGATACATGTAGTTGGAACTCTAAATCAAACACGGTTTGTGCTAGCTCTTTGAAACTTGGCACAATAATGTAGTTCCAAGTTCTATCGCTACGGTTTGTGTCCTATGGAAGCAGCCCCAAGCAGAGACTGACGAGAATCACATTCATTGAAAGGGGTTTCCTAGCTTCCAAAAAACTGCGAATTTTCTGAAATCTCAGCAAACATATTTTCACCCAATCTTGATGGTACTGGCATGTAATGATCAGCACACCAATCCCACTTGGCTCACCAAATTTCGTTCTTCTAGGTTAAACCGTTCCTTTGCAGTAACCGTTTTCATGTTTAGGTTTCACTCTGTTTTCTCCTATATGGATACATGTAGTTGGAACTCTAAATCAAACACGGTTTGTGCTAGCTCTTTGAAACTTGGCACAATAATGTAGTTCCAAGTTCTATCGCTACGGTTTGTGTCCTATTGAAGTAGCCCCAAGCAGAGACTGACGAGAATCACATTCATTGGAAGGGGTTGCCAAGCTTCCAAAAAACTACGAGTTTCCTGAAATCTCAGCAAACATTTTTTTTACCCAATCTTGATGATACTGGCAGGTAATGATCAGTACACCAATCCCACTTGGCTCACCAAATTTCATTCTTCTAGGTTAAACCGTTCCTTTGCAGTAACCGTTTTCATGTTTAGGTTTCACTCTGTTTTCTCCTGTATGGATACATGTAGGTGGAACTCTAAATCAAACACGGTTTGTGTTAGCTCTTTGAAACTTGGCACAATAATGTAGTTCCAAGTTTTATTGCTATGGTTCGTGTCCTATGGAAGCAGCCCCAAGCACAGACTGTCGAGAATCACATTCATTGAAAAGGGGTTTCCAAGCTTCAAAAAACTGCGAATTTCCTGAAATCTCCAGCAAACATATTTTCCACCCAATCTTGATGGTACTGGCATGTAATGATCAGTACACCAATCCCACTTGGCTCACCAAATTTCGTTCTTCTAGGTTAAACCTTTCCTTTGCAGTAACCGTTTTCATGTTAGGTTTCACTCTGTTTTCTCCTATTGGATACATGTATTTGGAACTCTAAATCAAACACGGTTTGTGCTAGCTCTTTGAAACTTGGCACAATAATGTAGTTCCAAGTTCTATCGCTATGGTTTGTGTCCTATTGAAGTAGCCCCAAGCAGAGACTGACGAGAATCACATTCATTGGAAGGGTTGCCAAGCTTCCAAAATCTACGAGTTTCCTGAAATCTCAGCAAACATTTTTTCACCCAAACTTGAAGATACTTGCAGGTAATGATCAGTTACACAAGTCCCACTTGGCTCACCAAATTTCGTTCATCTAGGTTAAACCGTTCCTTTGCAGTAACCGTTTTCATGTTTAGGTTTCACTCTGTTTTCTCCTATATGGATACATGTAGTTGGAACTCTAAATCAAACACAGTTTGTGCTAGCTCTTTGAAACTTGGCACAATAATGTAGTTCCAAGTTCTATCGCTACGGTTTGTGTCCTATTGAAGAAGCAAAGCAGAGACAGACGAGAATCACATTCATTGGAAGGGGTTGCCAAGCTTCCAAAAAACTACGAGTTTCCTGAAATCTCAGCAAACATTTTTTTTAACCCAATCTTGATGATACTTGCAGGTAATGATCAGTACACCAGTCCCACTTGGCTCACCAAATTTCGTTCTTCTAGTTTAACCTTTCCTTTCAAGTAACCGTTTTCATGTTTAGGTTTCACTCTGTTTTCTCCTAAATGGATACATGTATTTGGAACTCTAAATCAAACACGGTTTGTGCTAGCTCTTTGAAACTTGGCACAATAATGTAGTTCCAAGTTTTATCGCTATGGTTTGTGTCCTATAGAAGCAGCCCAAAGCAGAGACAGACGAGAATCACATTCATTGAAAGGGGTTGCCAAGCTTCCAAAAAACTGCGATTTCCTGAAATCTCAGCAAACATATTTTCACCCAATCTTGATGGTACTGGCAGGTAATGATCAGTACACCAGTCCTACTTGGCTCACCAAATTTCGTTCTTCTACGTTAAACCGTTCCTTTGTAGTACCGTTTTCATGTTTAGGTTTCACTCTGTTTTCTCCTATATGGATACATGTAGTTGGAACTCTAAATCAAACACGTTTTTGCTAGCTCTTTGAAACTTGGCACAATAATGTAGTTCCGAGTTCTATCGCTATGGTTTGTGTCCTATTGAAGTAGCCCCAATCAGAGACTGACGAGAATCACATTCATTGGAAGGGGTTGCCCAAGCTTCCAAAAAAACTACGGAGGTTTCCTGAAATCTCAGCAAACATTTTTTCACCCAATCTTGAAGATACTTGCAGGTAATCATCAGTACACCAGTCCACTTGGCTCACCAAATTTCGTTCTTCTAGGTTAAACCGTTCCTTTGCAGTAACCGTTTTCATGTTTAGGTTTAACTCTGTTTTCTCCTATATGGATACATGTAGTTGGAACTCTAAATCAAACACGGTTTGTGCTAGCTCTTTTGAAACTTGGCACAATAATGTAGTTCCAAGTTCTATCGCTATGGTTTGTGTCCTATTGAAGTAGCCCCAAGCAGAGACTGACGAGAATCACATTCATTGGAAGGGGGTTGCCAAGCTTCCAAAAAACTACGAGTTTCCTGAAATCTCAGCAACATTTTTTCACCCAATCTTGAAGATACTTGCAGGTCATGATCAGTACACCAGTCCCCACTTGGAACACCAAATTTCGTTCTTCTACGTTAAACTGTTCCTTTGCAGTAACCGTTTTCATGTTTAGGTTTCACTCTGTTTTCTTCCTATATGGACACATATTTTGGAACTCTAAATCAAACACGGTTTGTGCTAGGTCTTTGAAACTTGGCACAATAATGTAGTTCCAAGTTCTATCGCTATGGTTTGTGTCCTATGTAAGTAGCCCCAAGCAGAGACTGACGAGAAATCACATTCATTGGAAGGGGTTGCCAAGCTTCCAAAAAAACTACGAGTTTCCTGAAATCTCAGCAAACATTTTTTCACCCAATCTTGATGGTACTGGCAGGTAATGATCAGTACACCAATCCCACTTGGCTCACAAATTTCGTTCTTCTAGGTTAAACCGTTCCTTTGCAGTAACCGTTTTCATGTTTAGGTTTCACTCTGTTTTCTCCTGTATGGATACATGTAGTTGGAACTCTAAATCAAACACGGTTTGTGCTAGCTCTTTGAAACTTGGCACAATAATGTAGTTCCAAGTTCTATCGCTACGGTTTGTGTCCTATGGAAGCAGCCCCAAGCAGAGACTGACGAGAATCACATTCATTGAAAGGGGTTTCCTAGCTTCCAAAAAACTGCGAATTTTCTGAAATCTCAGCAAACATATTTTCACCCAATCTTGATGGTACTGGCATGTAATGATCAGCACACAAATCCCACTTGGCTCACCAAATTTCGTTCTTCTAGGTTAAACCGTTCCTTTGCAGTAACCGTTTTCATGTTTAGGTTTCACTCTGTTTTCTCCTATATGGATACATGTAGTTGGAACTCTAAATCAAACACGGTTTGTGCTAGCTCTTTGAAACTTGGCCACAATAATGTAGTTCCAAGTTCTATCGCTACGGTTTGTGTCCTATTGAAGTAGCCCCAAGCAGAGACTGACGAGAATCACATTCATTGGGAAGGGGTTGCCAAGCTTCCAAAAAAACTACGAGTTTCCTGAATCTCAGCAAACATTTTTTTTACCCAATCTTGATGATACTGGCAGGTAATGATCAGTACACCAATCCCACTTGGCTCACCAAATTTCATTCTTCTAGGTTAAACCGTTCCTTTGCAGTAACCGTTTTCATGTTTAGGTTTCACTCTGTTTTCTCCTGTATGGATACATGTAGGTGGAACTCTAAATCAAACACGGTTTGTGTTAGCTCTTTGAAACTTGGCACAATAATGTAGTTCCAAGTTTTATTGCTATGGTTCGTGTCCTATGGAAGCAGCCCCAAGCACAGACTGTCGAGAATCACATTCATTGAAAGGGGTTTCCAAGCTTCCAAAAAACTGCGAATTTCCTGAAATCTCAGCAAACATATTTTCACCCAATCTTGATGGTACTGGCATGTAATGATCAGTACACCAATCCCACTTGGCTCACCAAATTTCGTTCTTCTAGGTTAAACCTTTCCTTTGCAGTAACCGTTTTCATGTTTAGGTTTCACTCTGTTTTCTCCTATATGGATACATGTATTTGGAACTCTAAATCAAACACGGTTTGTGCTAGCTCTTTGAAACTTGGCACAATAATGTAGTTCCAAGTTCTATCGCTATGGTTTGTGTCCTATTGAAGTAGCCCCAAGCAGAGACTGACGAGAATCACATTCATTGGAAGGGGTTGCCAAGCTTCCAAAATCTACGAGTTTCCTGAAATCTCAGCAAACATTTTTTCACCCAAACTTGAAGATACTTGCAGGTAATGATCAGTACACAAGTCCCACTTGGCTCACCAAATTTCGTTCATCTAGGTTAAACCGTTCCTTTGCAGTAACCGTTTTCATGTTTAGGTTTCACTCTGTTTTCTCCTATATGGATACATGTAGTTGGAACTCTAAATCAAACACAGTTTGTGCTAGCTCTTTGAAACTTGGCACAATAATGTAGTTCCAAGTTCTATCGCTACGGTTTGTGTCCTATTGAAGAAGCAACAAGCAGAGACAGACGAGAATCACATTCATTGGAAGGGGTTGCCAAGCTTCCAAAAAACTACGAGTTTCCTGAAATCTCAGCAAACATTTTTTTTTAACCCAATCTTGATGATACTTGCAGGTAATGATCAGTACACCAGTCCCACTTGGCTCACCAAATTTCGTTCTTCTAGTTTAAACCTTTCCTTTCAAGTAACCGTTTTCATGTTTAGGTTTCACTCTGTTTTCTCCTATATGGATACATGTATTTGGAACTCTAAATCAAACACGGTTTGTGCTAGCTCTTTGAAACTTGGCACAATAATGTAGTTCCAAGTTTTATCGCTATGGTTTGTGTCCTATAGAAGCAGCCCAAAGCAGAGACAGACGAGAATCACATTCATTGAAAGGGGTTGACAAGCTTCCAAAAAACTGCGAATTTCCTGAAATCTCAGCAAACATATTTTCACCCAATCTTGATGGTACTGGCAGGTAATGATCAGTACACCAGTCCTACTTGGCTCACCAAATTTCGTTCTTCTACGTTAAACCGTTCCTTTGTAGTAACCGTTTTCATGTTTAGGTTTCACTCTGTTTTCTCCTATATGGATACATGTAGTTGGAACTCTAAATCAAACACGTTTTTTGCTAGCTCTTTGAAACTTGGCACAATAATGTAGTTCCGAGTTCTATCGCTATGGTTTGTGTCCTATTAAAGTAGCCCCAATCAGAGACTGACGAGAATCACATTCATTGGAAGGGGTTGCCAAGCTTCCAAAAAACTACGAGTTTCCTGAAATCTCAGCAAACATTTTTTCACCCAATCTTGAAGATACTTGCAGGTAATGATCAGTACACCAGTCCCACTTGGCTCACCAAATTTCGTTCTTCTAGGTTAAACCGTTCCTTTGCAGTAACCGTTTTCATGTTTAGGTTTCACTCTGTTTTCTCCTATAAGGATACATGTTGTTGGAACTCTAAATCAAACACAGTTTGTGCTAGCTCTTTGAAACTTGGCACAATAATGTAGTTCCAAGTTCTATCACTACGGTTTGTGTCCTATGTAAGTAGCCCCAAGCAGAGACTGACGAGAATCACATTCATTGGAAGGGGTTGCCAAGCTTCCAAAAAACTACGAGTTTCCTGAAATCTCAGCAAACATTTTTTTCACCCAATCTTGATGATAGTTGCAGGTAATGATCAGTACACCAATCCCACTTGGCTCACCAAATTTCGTTCTTCTAGGTTAAACCGTTCCTTTGCAGTAACCGTTTTCATGTTTAGGTTTCACTCTGTTTTCTCCTATATGGATACATGTAGTTGGAACTCTAAATCAAACACAGTTTGTGCTAGCTCTTTGAAACTTGGCACAATAATGTAGTTCCAAGTTCTATCGCTACGGTTTGTGTCCTATTCAAGAAGCAACAAGCAGAGACAGACGAGAATCACATTCATTGGAAGGGGTTGCCAAGCTTCCAAAAAACTACGAGTTTCCTGAAATCTCAGCAAACATTTTTTTTTAACCCAATCTTGATGATACTTGCAGGTAATGATCAGTACACCAGTCCCACTTGGCTCACCAAATTTCGTTCTTCTAGTTTAAACCTTTCCTTTCAAGTAACCGTTTTCATGTTTAGGTTTCACTCTGTTTTCTCCTATATGGATACATGTATTTGGAACTCTAAATCAAACACGGTTTGTGCTAGCTCTTTGAAACTTGGCACAATAATGTAGTTCCAAGTTTTATCGCTATGGTTTGTGTCCTATAGAAGCAGCCCAAAGCAGAGACAGACGAGAATCACATTCATTGAAAGGGGTTGCCAAGCTTCCAAAAAACTGCGAATTTCCTGAAATCTCAGCAAATATATTTTCACCCAATCTTGATGGTACTGGCAGGTAATGATCAGTACACCAGTCCCACTTGGCTCACCAAATTTCGTTCTTCTACGTTAAACCGTTCCTTTGCAGTAACCGTTTTCATGTTTAGGTTTCACTCTGTTTTCTCCTATATGGATACATGTAGTTGGACCTCTAAATCAAACACGTTTTTTGCTAGCTCTTTGAAACTTGGCACAATAATGTAGTTCCAAGTTCTATCGCTATGGTTTGTGTCCTATTGAAGTAGCCCCAATCAGAGACTGACGAGAATCACATTCATTGGAAGGGGTTGCCAAGCTTCCAAAAAACTACGAGTTTCCTGAAATCTCAGCAAACATTTTTTCACCCAATCTTGAAGATACTTGCAGGTAATGATCAGTACACCAGTCCCACTTGGCTCACCAAATTTCGTTCTTCTAGGTTAAACCGTTCCTTTGCAGTAACCGTTTTCATGTTTAGGTTTCACTCTGTTTTCTCCTATAAGGATACATGTTGTTGGAACTCTAAATCAAACACGCTTTGTGCTAGCTCTTTGAAACTTGGCACAATAATGTAGTTCCAAGTTCTATCGCTATGGTTTGTGTCCTATGTAAGTAGCCCCAAGCAGAGACTGACGAGAATCACATTCATTGGAAGGGGTTGCCAAGCTTCCAAAAAACTACGAGTTTCCTGAAATCTCAGCAAACATTTTTTTCACCCAATCTTGATGGTACTGGCAGGTAATGATCAGTACACCAATCCCACTTGGCTCACCAAATTTCGTTCTTCTAGGTTAAACCGTTCCTTTGCAGTAACCCGTTTTCATGTTTAGGTTTCACTCTGTTTTCTCCTATATGGATACATGTAGTTGGAACTCTAAATCAAACACGGTTTGTGCTAGCTCTTTGAAACTTGGCACAATAATGTAGTTCCAAGTTCTATCGCTATGGTTTGTGTCCTATGTAAGTAGCCCCAAGCAGAGACTGGCGAGAAACACATTCATTGGAAGGGGTTGCCAAGCTTCCAAAAAACTACGAGTTTCCTGAAATCTCAGCAAACATTTTTTCACCCAATCTTGAAGATACTTGCAGGTAATGATCAGTACACCAGTCCCACTTGGCTCACCAAATTTCGTTCTTCTAGGTTAAACCGTTCCGTGCAGTAACCGTTTTCATGTTTAGGTTTCACTCTGTTTTCTCCTATATGGATACATGTATTTGGAACTCTAAATCAAACACGGTTTGTGCTAGCTCTTTGAAACTTGGCACAATAATGTAGTTCCAAGTTCTATCGCTATGGTTTGTGTCCTATTGAAGTAGCCCCAAGCAGAGACTGACGAGAATCACATTCATTGGAAGGGGTTGCCAAGCTTCCAAAAAACTACGAGTTTCCTGAAATCTCAGCAAACATTTTTTTCACCCAATCTTGATGATAGTTGCATGTAATGATCAGTACACCAATCCCACTTGGCTCACCAAATTTCGTTCTTCTAGGTTAAACCGTTCCTTTGCAGTAACCGTTTTCATGTTTAGGTTTCACTCTGTTTTCTCCTATATGGATACATGTAGTTGGAACTCTAAATCAAACACGGTTTGTGCTAGCTCTTTGAAACTTGGCACAATAATATAGTTCCAAGTTCTTTCGCTATGGTTTGTGTCCTATTGAAGTAGCCCCAAGCAGAGACTGACGAGAATCACATTCATTGAAAGGGGTTTCCAAGCTTCCAAAAAACTGCGAATTTCCTGAAATCTCAGCAAACATATTTTCACCCAATCTTGATGGTACTGGCAGGTAATGATCAGTACACCAGTCCCACTTGGCTCACCAAATTTCGTTCTTCTAGGTTAAACCGTTCCTTTGCAGTAACCGTTTTCATGTTTAGGTTTAACTCTGTTTTCTCCTATATGGATACATGTATTTGGAACTCTAAATCAAACACGGTTTGTGCTAGCTCTTTGAAACTTGGCACAATAATGCAGTTCCAAGTTCTATCGCTATGGTTTGTGTCCTATTGAAGTAGCCCCAAGCAGAGACTGACGAGAATCACATTCATTGGAAGGGGTTGCCAAGCTTCCAAAAAACTACGAGTTTCCTGAAATCTCAGCAAACATTTTTTCACCCAATCTTGAAGATACTTGCAGGTTCATGATCAGTACACCAGTCCCACTTGGCTCACCAAATTTCGTTCTTCTAGGTTAAACCGTTCCTTTGCAGTACCGTTTTCATGTTTAGTTTTCACTCTGTTTTCTCCTATATGGATACATGTTGTTGGAACTCTAAAATCAAACACGGTTTGTGCTAGCTCTTTGAAACTTGGGACAATAATGTAGTTCCAAGTTCTATCGCTATGGTTTGTGTCCTATGTAAGTAGCCCAAAGCAGAGACTGACGAGAATCACATTCATTGGAAGGGGTTGCCAAGCTTCCAAAAAACTACGAGTTTCCTGAAATCTCAGCAAACATTTTTTTTTAACCCAATCTTGATGATACTTGCAGGTAATGATCAGTACACCAGTCACACTTGGCTCACCAAATTTCGTTCTTCTAGTTTAAACCTTTCCTTTCAAGTAACCGTTTTCATGTTTAGGTTTCACTCTGTTTTCTCCTATATGGATACATGTAGTTGCAACTCTAAATCAAACACGGTTTGTGCTAGCTCTTTGAAACTAGGCACAATAATGTAGTTCCAATTCTATCGCTATGGTTTGTGTCCTATGGAAGTAGCCCCAAGCAGAGACTGAAGAGAATCACTTTCATTGAAAGGGGTTGCCAAGCTCCTAAAAACTACGAGTTTCCTGAAATCTCAGCAAACATTTTTTCACCCAATCTTGATGGTACTGGCAGGTAATGATCAGTACACCAATCCCACTTGGCTCACCAAATTTCGTTCTTCTAGGTTAAACCGTTCCTTTGCAGTAACCGTTTTCATGTTTAGGTTTCACTCTGTTTTTCTCCTATATGGATACATGTAGTTGGAACTCTAAATCAAACACGGTTTGTGCAAGCTCTTTTGAAACTTGGCACAATAATGTAGTTCCAAGTTCTATCGCTATGGTTTGTGTCCTATGTATGTAGCCCCCAAGCAGAGACTGACGAGAATCACATTCATTGGAAGGGGGTTGCCAAGCTTCCAAAAAACTACGAGTTTCCTGAAATCTCAGCAAACATTTTTTTCACCCAATCTTGATGATAGTTGCAGGTAATGATCAGTACACCAATCCCACATGGCTCACCAAATTTCGTTCTTCTAGGTTAAACCGTTCCTTTGCAGTAACCGTTTTCATGTTTAGTTTCACTCTGTTTTCTCCTATATGGATACATGTAGTTGGAACTCTAAATCAAACACGGTTTGTGCTAGCTCTTTGAAACTTGGCACAATAATGTAGTTCCAAGTTCTATCACTATGGTTTGTGTTCTATTGAAGTAGCCCCAAGCAGAGACTGAGGAGAATCACATTCATTGAAAGGGGTTGCCAAGCTTCCAAAATACTACGAATTTTCTGAAATCTCAGCAAACATTTTTTCACCCAATCTTGATTATACTGGCAGGTAATGATCAGTACACCAATCCCACTTGGCTCACCAAATTTCATTCTTCTAGGTTAAACCGTTCCTTTGCAGTAACCGTTTTCATGTTTAGGTTTCACTCTGTTTTCTCCTATATGGATACATGTAGTTGGAACTCTAAATCAAACACGGTTTGTGCTAGCTCTTTGAAACTTGGCACAATAATGTAGTTCCAAGTTTTATCGCTATGGTTTGTGTCCTATGGAAACAGCCCCAAGCAGAGACTGACGAGAACCACATTCATTGAAAGGGGTTGCCAAGCTTCCAAAAAACTACGAGTTTCCTGAAATCTCAGCAAACATTTTTTCACCCAATTTTGATGATACTTGCAGGTAATGATCAGCACACCAGTCCCTCTTGGCTCACCAAATTTCGTTCTTCTAGTTTAAACCTTTCCTTTCAAGTAACTGTTTTCATGTTTAGGTTTCACTCTGTTTTCTCCTATATGGATACATGTAGTTGGAACTCTAAATCAAACACGGTTTGTGCTAGCTCTTTGAAACTTGGCACAATAATGTAGTTCCAAGTTTTATCGCTATGGTTTGTGTCCTATTGAAGTAGCCCCAAGCAGAGACTGACGAGAATCACATTCATTGGAAGGGGTTGCCAAGCTTCCAAAAAACTGCGAATTTCCTGAAATCTCAGCAAACATATTTTCACCCAATCTTGATGGTACTGGCAGGTAATGATCAGTACACCAGTCCCACTTGGCTCACCAAATTTCGTTCTTCTAGGTTAAACCGTTCCTTTGCAGTAACCGTTTTCATGTTTAGGTTTCACTCTGTTTTCTCCTATATGGATACATGTAGTTGGAACTCTAAATCAAACACGGTTTGTGCTAGCTCTTTGAAACTTGGCACAATAATGTAGTTCCAAGTTCTATCGCTATGGTTTGTGTCCTATGTAAGTAGCCCCAAGCAGAGACTGACGAGAATCACATTCATTGGAAGGGGTTGCCAAGCTTCCAAAAAACTACGAGTTTCCTGAAATCTCAGCAAACATTTTTTTCACCCAATCTTGATGATAGTTGCAGGTAATGATCAGTACACCAATCCCACTTGGCTCACCAAATTTCGTTCTTCTAGGTTAAACCGTTCCTTTGCAGTAACCGTTTTCATGTTTAGGTTTCACTCTGTTTTCTCCTATATGGATACATGTAGTTGGAACTCTAAATCAAACACGGTTTGTGCTAGCTCTTTGAAACTTGGCACAATAATGTAGTTCCAAGTTCTATCACTATGGTTTGTGTTCTATTGAAGTAGCCCCAAGCAGAGACTGAGGAGAATCACATTCATTGAAAGGGGTTGCCAAGCTTCCAAAATACTACGAATTTTCTGAAATCTCAGCAAACATTTTTTCACCCAATCTTGATGGTACTGGCAGGTAATGATCAGTACACCAATCCCACTTGGCTCACCAAATTTCATTCTTCTAGGTTAAACCGTTCCTTTGCAGTAACCGTTTTCATGTTTAGTTTTCACTCTGTTTTCTCCTGTATGGATACATGTAGTTGGAACTCTAAATCAAACACGGTTTGTGTTAGCTCTTTGAAACTTGGAGCAATAATGTTGTTCCAAGTTTTATCGCTATGGTTTGTGTCCTATGGAAGCAGCCCCAAGCAGAGACTGACGAGAATCACATTCATTGAAAGGGGTTTCCTAGCTTCCAAAAAACTGCGAATTTTCTGAAATCTCAGCAAACATATTTTCACCCAATCTTGATGGTACTGGCATGTAATGATCAGCACACCAATCCCACTTGGCTCACCAAATTCCGTTCTTCTAGGTTAAACCGTTCCTTTGCAGTAACCGTTTTCATGTTTAGGTTTCACTCTGTTTTCTCCTATATGGATACATGTAGTTGGAACTCTAAATCAAACACGGTTTGTGCTAGCTCTTTGAAACTTGGCACAATAATGTAGTTCCAAGTTCTATCGCTATGGTTTGTGTCCTATTGAAGTAGCCCCAAGCAGAGACTGACGAGAATCAAATTCATTGAAAGGGGTTGCCAAGGTTCCAAAATACTACGAATTTCCTGAAATCTCAGCAAACATTTTTTCACCCAAATTTGATGATACTGGCAGGTAATGATCAGTACACCAATCCCACTTGGCTCACCAAATTTCATTCTTCTAGGTTAAACCGTTCCTTTGCAGTAACCGTTTTCATGTTTAGGTTTCACTCTGTTTTCTCCTGTATGGATACATGTAGGTGGAACTCTAAATCAAACACGGTTTGTGTTAGCTCTTTGAAACTTGGCACAATAATGTAGTTCCAAGTTTTATTGCTATGGTTCGTGTCCTATGGAAGCAGCCCCAAGCACAGACTGTCGAGAATCACATTCATTGAAGGGTTTCCAAGCTTCCAAAAAACTGCGAATTTCCTGAAATCTCAGCAAACATATTTTCACCCAATCTTGATGGTACTGGCATGTAATGATCAGTACACCAATCCCACTTGGCTCACCAAATTTCGTTCTTCTAGGTTAAACCTTTCCTTTGCAGTAACCGTTTTCATGTTTAGATTTCACTCTGTTTTCTCCTATATGGATACATGTATTTGGAACTCTAAATCAAACACGGTTTGTGCTAGCTCTTTGAAACTTGGCACAATAATGTAGTTCCAAGTTCTATCGCTATGGTTTGTGTCCTATTGAAGTAGCCCCAAGCAGAGACTGACGAGAAACACATTCATTGGAAGGGGTTGCCAAGCTTCCAAAATCTACGAGTTTCCTGAAATCTCAGCAAACATTTTTTCACCCAAACTTGAAGATACTTGCAGGTAATGATCAGTACACAAGTCCCACTTGGCTCACCAAATTTCGTTCTTCTAGGTTAAACCGTTCCTTTGCAGTAACCGTTTTCATGTTTAGGTTTCACTCTGTTTTCTCCTATATGGATACATGTAGTTGGAACTCTAAATCAAACACAGTTTGTGCTAGCTCTTTGAAACTTGGCACAATAATGTAGTTCCAAGTTCTATCGCTACGGTTTGTGTCCTATTGAAGAAGCAACAAGCAGAGACAGACGAGAATCACATTCATTGGAAGGGGTTGCCAAGCTTCCAAAAAACTACGAGTTTCCTGAAATCTCAGCAAACATTTTTTTTTAACCCAATCTTGATGATACTTGCAGGTAATGATCAGTACACCAGTCCCACTTGGCTCACCAAATTTCGTTCTTCTAGTTTAAACCTTTCCTTTCAAGTAACCGTTTTCATGTTTAGGTTTCACTCTGTTTTCTCCTATATGGATACATGTATTTGGAACTCTAAATCAAACACGGTTTGTGCTAGCTCTTTGAAACTTGGCACAATAATGTAGTTCCAAGTTTTATCGCTATGGTTTGTGTCCTATAGAAGCAGCCCAAAGCAGAGACAGACGAGAATCACATTCATTGAAAGGGGTTGCCAAGCTTCCAAAAAACTGCGAATTTCCTGAAATCTCAGCAAACATATTTTCACCCAATCTTGATGGTACTGGCAGGTAATGATCAGTACACCAGTCCCACTTGGCTCACCAAATTTCGTTCTTCTACGTTAAACCGTTCCTTTGCAGTAACCGTTTTCATGTTTAGGTTTCACTCTGTTTTCTCCTATATGGATACATGTAGTTGGAACTCTAAATCAAACACGTTTTTTGCTAGCTCTTTGAAACTTGGCACAATAATGTAGTTCCAAGTTCTATCGCTATGGTTTGTGTCCTATTGAAGTAGCCCCAATCAGAGACTGACGAGAATCACATTCATTGGAAGGGGTTGCCAAGCTTCCAAAAAACTACGAGTTTCCTGAAATCTCAGCAAACATTTTTTCACCCAATCTTGAAGATACTTGCAGGTAATGATCAGTACACCAGTCCCACTTGGCTCACCAAATTTCGTTCTTCTAGGTTAAACCGTTCCTTTGCAGTAACCGTTTTCATGTTTAGGTTTCACTCTGTTTTCTCCTATAAGGATACATGTTGTCGGAACTCTAAATCAAACACGCTTTGTGCTAGCTCTTTGAAACTTGGCACAATAATGTAGTTCCAAGTTCTATCGCTATGGTTTGTGTCCTATGTAAGTAGCCCCAAGCAGAGACTGACGAGAATCACATTCATTGGAAGGGGTTGCCAAGCTTCCAAAAAACTACGAGTTTCCTGAAATCTCAGCAAACATTTTTTTCACCCAATCTTGATGATAGTTGCAGGTAATGATCAGTACACCAATCCCACTTGGCTCACCAAATTTCGTTCTTCTAGGTTAAACCGTTCCTTTGCAGTAACCGTTTTCATGTTTAGGTTTCACTCTGTTTTCTCCTATATTAATACATGTACTTGGAACTCTAAATCAAACACGGTTTGTGCTAGCTCTTTGAAACTTGGCACAATAATGTAGTTCCAAGTTCTATCACTATGGTTTGTGTTCTATTGAAGTAGCCCCAAGCAGAGACTGAGGAGAATCACATTCATTGAAAGGGGTTGCCAAGCTTCCAAAATACTACGAATTTTCTGAAATCTCAGCAAACATTTTTTCACCCAAATTTGATTATACTGGCAGGTAATGATCAGTACACCAATCCCACTTGGCTCACCAAATTTCATTCTTCTAGGTTAAACCGTTCCTTTGCAGTAACCGTTTTCATGTTTAGGTTTCACTCTGTTTTCTCCTATATGGATACATGTAGTTGGAACTCTAAATCAAACACGGTTTGTGCTAGCTCTTTGAAACTTGGCACAATAATGTAGTTCCAAGTTTTATCGCTATGGTTTGTGTCCTATGGAAACAGCCCCAAGCAGAGACTGACGAGAACCACATTCATTGAAAGGGGTTGCCAAGCTTCCAAAAAACTACGAGTTTCCTGAAATCTCAGCAAACATTTTTTCACCCAATTTTGATGATACTTGCAGGTAATGATCAGCACACCAGTCCCTCTTGGCTCACCAAATTCCGTTCTTCTAGTTTAAACCTTTCCTTTCAAGTAACTGTTTTCATGTTTAGGTTTCACTCTGTTTTCTCCTATATGGATACATATAGTTGGAACTCTAAATCAAACACGGTTTGTGCTAGCTCTTTGAAACTTGGCACAATAATGTAGTTCCAAGTTCTATTGCTATGGTTTATGTCCTATTGAAGTAGCCCCAAGCAGAGACAGACGAGAATCACATTCATTGAAAGGGGTTGCCAAGCTTCCAAAAAACTGCGAATTTCCTGAAATCTCAGCAAACATATTTTCACCCAATCTTGATGGTACTGGCAGGTAATGATCAGTACACCAATCCCACTTGGCTCACCAAATTTCGTTCTTCTAGGTTAAACCGTTCCTTTACAGTAACCGTTTTCATGTTTAGGTTTCACTCTGTTTTCTCCTATATGGATACATGTATTTGGAACTCTAAATCAAACACGGTTTGTGTTAGCTCTTTGAAACTTGGAACAATAATGTTGTTCCAAGTTTTATCGCTATGGTTTGTGTCCTATGGAAGCAGCCCCAAGCAGAGACTGACGAGAATCACATTCATTGAAAGGGGTTTCCTAGCTTCCAAAAAACTGCGAATTTCCTGAAATCTCAGCAAACATATTTTCACCCAATCTTGATGGTACTGGCATGTAATGATCAGCACACCAATCCCACTTGGCTCACCAAATTTCGTTCTTCTAGGTTAAACCGTTCCTTTGCAGTAACCGTTTTCATGTTTAGGTTTCACTCTGTTTTCTCCTATATGGATACATGTAGTTGGAACTCTAAATCAAACACGGTTTGTGCTAGCTCTTTGAAACTTGGCACAATAATGTAGTTCCAAGTTCTATCGCTATGGTTTGTGTCCTATTGAAGTAGCCCCAAGCAGAGACTGACGAGAATCACATTCATTGGAAGGGGTTGCCAAGCTACCAAAATCTACGAGTTTCCTGAAATCTCAGCCAACATTTTTTCACCCAAACTTGAAGATACTTGCAGGTAATGATCAGTACACCAGTCCCACTTGGCTCACCAAATTTCGTTCTTCTAGGTTAAACCGTTCCTTTGCAGTAACCATTTTCATGTTTAGGTTTCACTCTGTTTTCTCCTATATGGATACATGTTGTTGGAACTCTAAATCAAATACGGTTTGTGCTAGCTCTTTGAAACTTGGCACAATAATGTAGTTCCAAGTTCTATCGCTACGGTTTGTGTCCTATTGAAGTAGCAACAAGCAGAGACAGACGAGAATCACATTCATTGGAAGGGGTTGCCAAGCTTCCAAAAAACTACGAGTTTCCTGAAATCTCAGCAAACATTTTTTCACCCAATTTTGATGATACTTGCAGGTAATGATCAGCACACCAGTCCCTCTTGGCTCACCAAATTTCGTTCTTCTAGTTTAAACCTTTCCTTTCAAGTAACTGTTTTCATGTTTAGGTTTCACTCTGTTTTCTCCTATATGGATACATGTATTTGGAACTCTAAATCAAACACGGTTTGTGCTAGCTCTTTGAAACTTGGCACAATAATGTAGTTCCAAATTCTATCGCTATGGTTTGTGTCCTATTGAAGTAGCCCCAAGCAGAGACTGACGAGAATCACATTCATTGGAAGGGGTTGCCAAGCTTCCAAAAAACTGCGAATTTCCTGAAATCTCAGCAAACATATTTTCACCCAATCTTGATGGTACTGGCAGGTAATGATCAGTACACCAGTCCCACTTGGCTCACCAAATTTCGTTCTTCTAGGTTAAACCGTTCCTTTGCAGTAACCGTTTTCATGTTTAGGTTTCACTCTGTTTTCTGCTATATGGATACATGTAGTTGGAACTCTAAATCAAACACGGTTTGTGCTAGCTCTTTGAAACTTGGCACAATAATGTAGTTCCAAATTCTATCGCTATGGTTTGTGTCCTATTGAAGTAGCCCCAAGCAGAGACTGACGAGAATCACATTCATTGGAAGGGGTTGCCAAGCTTCCAAAAAACTACGAGTTTCCTGAAATCTCAGCAAACATTTTTTCACCCAATCTTGAAGATACTTGCAGGTCATGATCAGTACACCAGTCCCACTTGGAACACCAAATTTCGTTCTTCTACGTTAAACCGTTCCTTTGCAGTAACCGTTTTCATGTTTAGGTTTCACTCTGTTTTCTCCTATATGGATACATGTAGTTGGAACTCTAAATCAAACACGGTTTGTGCTAGCTCTTTGAAACTTGGCACAATAATGTAGTTCCAAGTTCTATCACTATGGTTTGTGTTCTATTGAAGTAGCCCCAAGCAGAGACTGACGAGAATCACATTCATTGGAAGGGGTTGCCAAGCTTCCAAAATACTACGAATTTTCTGAAATCTCAGCAAACATTTTTTCACCCAATCTTGATGGTACTGGCAGGTAATGATCAGTACACCAATCCCACTTGGCTCACCAAATTTCATTCTTCTAGGTTAAACCGTTCCTTTGCAGTAACCGTTTTCATGTTTAGTTTTCACTCTGTTCTCTCCTGTATGGATACATGTAGTTGGAACTCTAAATCAAACACGGTTTGTGTTAGCTCTTTGAAACTTGGAGCAATAATGTTGTTCCAAGTTTTATCGCTATGGTTTGTGTCCTATGGAAGCAGCCCCAAGCAGAGACTGACGAGAATCACATTCATTGAAAGGGGTTTCCTAGCTTCCAAAAAACTGCGAATTTTCTGAAATCTCAGCAAACATATTTTCACCCAATCTTGATGGTACTGGCATGTAATGATCAGCACACCAATCCCACTTGGCTCACCAAATTTCGTTCTTCTAGGTTAAACCGTTCCTTTGCAGGAACCGTTTTCATGTTTAGGTTTCACTCTGTTTTCTCCTATATGGATACATGTAGTTGGAACTCTAAATCAAACACGGTTTGTGCTAGCTCTTTGAAACTTGGCACAATAATGTAGTTCCAAGTTCTATCGCTATGGTTTGTGTCCTATTGAAGTAGCCCCAAGCAGAGACTGACGAGAATCAAATTCATTGAAAGGGGTTGCCAAGGTTCCAAAATACTACGAATTTCCTGAAATCTCAGCAAACATTTTTTCACCCAAATTTGATGATACTGGCAGGTAATGATCAGTACACCAATCCCACTTGGCTCACCAAATTTCATTCTTCTAGGTTAAACCGTTCCTTTGCAGTAACCGTTTTCATGTTTAGGTTTCACTCTGTTTTCTCCTGTATGGATACATGTAGGTGGAACTCTAAATCAAACACGGTTTGTGTTAGCTCTTTGAAACTTGGCACAATAATGTAGTTCCAAGTTTTATTGCTATGGTTCGTGTCCTATGGAAGCAGCCCCAAGCACAGACTGTCGAGAATCACATTCATTGAAAGGGGTTTCCAAGCTTCCAAAAAACTGCGAATTTCCTGAAATCTCAGCAAACATATTTTCACCCAATCTTGATGGTACTGGCATGTAATGATCAGTACACCAATCCCACTTGGCTCACCAAATTTCGTTCTTCTAGGTTAAACCTTTCCTTTGCAGTAACCGTTTTCATGTTTAGGTTTCACTCTGTTTTCTCCTATATGGATACATGTATTTGGAACTCTAAATCAAACACGGTTTGTGCTAGCTCTTTGAAACTTGGCACAATAATGTAGTTCCAAGTTCTATCGCTATGGTTTGTGTCCTATTGAAGTAGCCCCAAGCAGAGACTGACGAGAATCACATTCATTGGAAGGGGTTGCCAAGCTTCCAAAATCTACGAGTTTCCTGAAATCTCAGCAAACATTTTTTCACCCAAACTTGAAGATACTTGCAGGTAATGATCAGTACACAAGTCCCACTTGGCTCACCAAATTTCGTTCTTCTAGGTTAAACCGTTCCTTTGCAGTAACCGTTTTCATGTTTAGGTTTCACTCTGTTTTCTCCTATATGGATACATGTAGTTGGAACTCTAAATCAAACACAGTTTGTGCTAGCTCTTTGAAACTTGGCACAATAATGTAGTTCCAAGTTCTATCGCTACGGTTTGTGTCCTATTGAAGAAGCAACAAGCAGAGACAGACGAGAATCACATTCATTGGAAGGGGTTGCCAAGCTTCCAAAAAACTACGAGTTTCCTGAAATCTCAGCGAACATTTTTTTTTAACCCAATCTTGATGATACTTGCAGGTAATGATCAGTACACCAGTCCCACTTGGCTCACCAAATTTCGTTCTTCTAGTTTAAACCTTTCCTTTCAAGTAACCGTTTTCATGTTTAGGTTTCACTCTGTTTTCTCCTATATGGATACATGTATTTGGAACTCTAAATCAAACACGGTTTGTGCTAGCTCTTTGAAACTTGGCACAATAATGTAGTTCCAAGTTTTATCGCTATGGTTTGTGTCCTATAGAAGCAGCCCAAAGCAGAGACAGACGAGAATCACATTCATTGAAAGGGGTTGCCAAGCTTCCAAAAAACTGCGAATTTCCTGAAATCTCAGCAAACATATTTTCACCCAATCTTGATGGTACTGGCAGGTAATGATCAGTACACCAGTCCCACTTGGCTCACCAAATTTCGTTCTTCTAGGTTAAACCGTTCCTTTGCAGTAACCGTTTTAATGTTTAGGTTTCACTCTGTTTTCTCCTATAAGGATACATGTTGTCGGAACTCTAAATCAAACACGCTTTGTGCTAGCTCTTTGAAACTTGGCACAATAATGTAGTTCCAAGTTCTATCGCTATGGTTTGTGTCCTATGTAAGTAGCCCCAAGCAGAGACTGACGAGAATCACATTCATTGGAAGGGGTTGCCAAGCTTCCAAAAAACTACGAGTTTCCTGAAATCTCAGCAAACATTTTTTTCACCCAATCTTGATGATAGTTGCAGGTAATGATCAGTACACCAATCCCACTTGGCTCACCAAATTTCGTTCTTCTAGGTTAAACCGTTCCTTTGCAGTAACCGTTTTCATGTTTAGGTTTCACTCTGTTTTCTCCTATATGGATACATGTACTTGGAACTCTAAATCAAACACGGTTTGTGCTAGCTCTTTGAAACTTGGCACAATAATGTAGTTCCAAGTTCTATCACTATGGTTTGTGTTCTATTGAAGTAGCCCCAAGCAGAGACTGAGGAGAATCACATTCATTGAAAGGGGTTGCCAAGCTTCCAAAATACTACGAATTTTCTGAAATCTCAGCAAACATTTTTTCACCCAATCTTGATGGTACTGGCAGGTAATGATCAGTACACCAATCCCACTTGGCTCACCAAATTTCATTCTTCTAGGTTAAACCGTTCCTTTGCAGTAACCGTTTTCATGTTTAGGTTTCACTCTGTTTTCTCCTATATGGATACATGTAGTTGGAACTCTAAATCAAACACGGTTTGTGCTAGCTCTTTGAAACTTGGCACAATAATGTAGTTCCAAGTTTTATCGCTATGGTTTGTGTCCTATGGAAACAGCCCCAAGCAGAGACTGACGAGAACCACATTCATTGAAAGGGGTTGCCAAGCTTCCAAAAAACTACGAGTTTCCTGAAATCTCAGCAAACATTTTTTCACCCAATTTTGATGATACTTGCAGGTAATGATCAGCACACCAGTCCCTCTTGGCTCACCAAATTCCGTTCTTCTAGTTTAAACCTTTCCTTTCAAGTAACTGTTTTCATGTTTAGGTTTCACTCTGTTTTCTCCTATATGGATACATGTATTTGGAACTCTAAATCAAACACGGTTTGTGCTAGCTCTTTGAAACTTGGCACAATAATGTAGTTCCAAGTTTTATCGCTATGGTTTGTGTCCTATAGAAGCAGCCCAAAGCAGAGACAGACGAGAATCACATTCATTGAAAGGGGTTGCCAAGCTTCCAAAAAACTGCGAATTTCCTGAAATCTCAGCAAACATATTTTCACCCAATCTTGATGGTACTGGCAGGTAATGATCAGTACACCAGTCCCACTTGGCTCACCAAATTTCGTTCTTCTAGGTTAAACCGTTCCTTTGCAGTAACCGTTTTCATGTTTAGGTTTCACTCTGTTTTCTCCTATAAGGATACATGTTGTCGGAACTCTAAATCAAACACGCTTTGTGCTAGCTCTTTGAAACTTGGCACAATAATGTAGTTCCAAGTTCTATCGCTATGGTTTGTGTCCTATGTAAGTAGCCCCAAGCAGAGACTGACGAGAATCACATTCATTGGAAGGGGTTGCCAAGCTTCCAAAAAACTACGAGTTTCCTGAAATCTCAGCAAACATTTTTTTCACCCAATCTTGATGATAGTTGCAGGTAATGATCAGTACACCAATCCCACTTGGCTCACCAAATTTCGTTCTTCTAGGTTAAACCGTTCCTTTGCAGTAACCGTTTTCATGTTTAGGTTTCACTCTGTTTTCTCCTATATGGATACATGTACTTGGAACTCTAAATCAAACACGGTTTGTGCTAGCTCTTTGAAACTTGGCACAATAATGTAGTTCCAAGTTCTATCACTATGGTTTGTGTTCTATTGAAGTAGCCCCAAGCAGAGACTGAGGAGAATCACATTCATTGAAAGGGGTTGCCAAGCTTCCAAAATACTACGAATTTTCTGAAATCTCAGCAAACATTTTTTCACCCAATCTTGATGGTACTGGCAGGTAATGATCAGTACACCAATCCCACTTGGCTCACCAAATTTCATTCTTCTAGGTTAAACCGTTCCTTTGCAGTAACCGTTTTCATGTTTAGGTTTCACTCTGTTTTCTCCTATATGGATACATGTAGTTGGAACTCTAAATCAAACACGGTTTGTGCTAGCTCTTTGAAACTTGGCACAATAATGTAGTTCCAAGTTTTATCGCTATGGTTTGTGTCCTATGGAAACAGCCCCAAGCAGAGACTGACGAGAACCACATTCATTGAAAGGGGTTGCCAAGCTTCCAAAAAACTACGAGTTTCCTGAAATCTCAGCAAACATTTTTTCACCCAATTTTGATGATACTTGCAGGTAATGATCAGCACACCAGTCCCTCTTGGCTCACCAAATTCCGTTCTTCTAGTTTAAACCTTTCCTTTCAAGTAACTGTTTTCATGTTTAGGTTTCACTCTGTTTTCTCCTATATGGATACATATAGTTGGAACTCTAAATCAAACACGGTTTGTGCTAGCTCTTTGAAACTTGGCACAATAATGTAGTTCCAAGTTCTATTGCTATGGTTTATGTCCTATTGAAGTAGCCCCAAGCAGAGACTGACGAGAATCACATTCATTGAAAGGGGTTTCCTAGCTTCCAAAAAACTGCGAATTTCCTGAAATCTCAGCAAACATATTTTCACCCAATCTTGATGGTACTGGCATGTAATGATCAGCACACCAATCCCACTTGGCTCACCAAATTTCGTTCTTCTAGGTTAAACCGTTCCTTTGCAGTAACCGTTTTCATGTTTAGGTTTCACTCTGTTTTCTCCTATATGGATACATGTAGTTGGAACTCTAAATCAAACACGGTTTGTGCTAGCTCTTTGAAACTTGGCACAATAATGTAGTTCCAAGTTCTATCGCTATGGTTTGTGTCCTATTGAAGTAGCCCCAAGCAGAGACTGACGAGAATCACATTCATTGGAAGGGGTTGCCAAGCTACCAAAATCTACGAGTTTCCTGAAATCTCAGCAAACATTTTTTCACCCAAACTTGAAGATACTTGCAGGTAATGATCAGTACACCAGTCCCACTTGGCTCACCAAATTTCGTTCTTCTAGGTTAAACCGTTCCTTTGCAGTAACCATTTTCATGTTTAGGTTTCACTCTGTTTTCTCCTATATGGATACATGTTGTTGGAACTCTAAATCAAATACGGTTTGTGCTAGCTCTTTGAAACTTGGCACAATAATGTAGTTCCAAGTTCTATCGCTACGGTTTGTGTCCTATTGAAGTAGCAACAAGCAGAGACAGACGAGAATCACATTCATTGGAAGGGGTTGCCAAGCTTCCAAAAAACTACGAGTTTCCTGAAATCTCAGCAAACATTTTTTCACCCAATTTTGATGATACTTGCAGGTAATGATCAGCACACCAGTCCCTCTTGGCTCACCAAATTTCGTTCTTCTAGTTTAAACCTTTCCTTTCAAGTAACTGTTTTCATGTTTAGGTTTCACTCTGTTTTCTCCTATATGGATACATGTATTTGGAACTCTAAATCAAACACGGTTTGTGCTAGCTCTTTGAAACTTGGCACAATAATGTAGTTCCAAGTTCTATCGCTATGGTTTGTGTCCTATGGAAGTAGCCCCAAGCAGAGACTGACGAGAATCACATTCATTGTGCCAAGTTTCAAAGAGCTAGCACAAACCGTTTTTTTTTTTTTTTTTTTTTATTGGTCGTTCATAACATTTCATAGTTCTTAATACATCATATTACATGGTTTGATTCAAGTGGATTATGAACTCCCGCTTTTACCCCGTATACAAATTGCTGTATCACATCAGTTACCCTTCCATTGATTGACATATTGCCTTTCTAGTGTCTGATGTATTCTGCTGTCTGTCCTATTGTCTACTATCCCCCCTCCCCTCCCCTCCCCTCCCCTCCCCTTTTCTCTCTCTACCCCTTCTACTGTAAATCATGTCTTCCATTTGTATTCTCTTGACTTACCCCTCCTTACCTCTTATATGACATTTTGTATAACCCTGAGGATCGCCTTCCATTTCCATGCAATTTCCCTTCTCACTCCCTTTCCCTCCCACCTCTCATCCCTGTTTACTGTAAATATTCTTCTCAAGCTCTTCGTCCCTACCCTGTCCTTGTTTACACCACTTATATCAAAGGAGTCATTTGGTATTTGTTTTTTAAAGATTGACTAGCTTCACTTAGCATAATCTGCTCTAATGCCATCCATTTCCCTCCAAATTCTATAATTTTGTCATTTTTTAATGCAGAGTAATACTCCATAGTGTATAAATGCCACATTTTTTTTATCCATTCATCTATTGAAGGGCATCTAGGCTGGTTCCACAGTCTTGCTATCGTGAATTGAGCTGCTATGAACATCGATGTAGCAGTGTCCCTGTAGCATGCTCTTGTTAGGGCTTTAGGGAATAGACCGAGAAGGGGAATAGCTGGGTCAAATGGTGGTTCCATTCCCAGCTTTCCGAGAAATCTCCATACTGCTTTCCAAATTGGCTGCACCAATTTGCAGTCCCACCAGCAATGAACAAGAGTGCCCTTTTCCCCGCATCCTCTCCAGCACTTATTGTTGTTTGACTTCCTAAAGGCTGCCAGTCTTACTGGAGTGAGATGGTATCTTAGGGTAGTTTTGATTTGCATTTCTCTGACTGCTAGCGATGGTGAGCATTTTTTCATGTACTTGTTGATTGATTGTATGTCCTCCTCTGAGAAGTGTCTGTTCAGGTCCTTGGCCCATTTATTGATTGGGTTATTTGTTATCTTATTGTCTAATTTTTTGAGTTCTTTGTATATTCTGGTTATTAGGGCTCTATCTGAAGTGTGTGGAGTAAAGATTTGTTCCCAGGATGTAGGCTCCCTATTTATCTCTCTTATTGTTTCTTTTGCTGAGAAAAAACTTTTTAGTTTGAGTAAGTCCCATTTGTTGATTCTATTTGTTAACTCTAGCGCTATGGGTGTCCTATTGAGGAATTTGGAGCCCGATCCCACAGCGTGTAGATCATAACCAACTTTTTCTTCTATCAGATGCCGTGTCTCAGATTTAATATCAAGCTCCTTGATCCATTTTGAGTTAACTTTTGTGCAAGGCGAGAGATAGGGATTCAGATTCATTTTGGTGCAAATGGATTTCCAATTTTCCCAGCACCATTTGTTGAAGATGCTATCCTTCCTCCATTGCATGCTTTTAGCCCCTTTATCAAAAATAAGATAGTTGTAGTTTTGTGGATTGGTTGCTGTGTCCTCTATTCTGTACCATTGGTCCACCCGCCTGTTTTGGTACCAGTACCATGCTGTTTTTGTTACTATTGCTCTGTAGTATAGTTTGAAGTCTGGTATAGCTATACCGCCTGATTCACACTTCCTGCTTAGTATTGTTTTTGCTATTCTGGGTCTTTTATTATTCCATATGAATTTCATGATTCTTTTATCTATTTCTACAAGATATGCTGTTGGGATTTTGATTGGCATTGCATTGAACTTATAGAGAACTTTTGGTAATATCGCCATTTTGATGATGTTAGTTCTGCCTATCCATGAGCAGGGTATGTTTTTCCATCTTCTAAGGTCTTCTTCTATGTCTTTCTTTAGGGTTCTGTAATTTTCATTGTATAAATCTTTCACCTCTTTTGTTAGGTTGATTCCCAAGTATTTTATTTTTTGGGGGGATATTGTGAATGGAGTAGTTGTCCTCATTTCCTTTTCAGAGGATTTGTCGCTCATATACAGGAACGCCTTTGATTTATGCGTGTTGATCTTATATCCTGCCACTTTGCTGAATTCATTTATTAGCTCTAATAGCTTCTTTGTAGACCCTTTTGGGTCTGCTAGGTATAGAATCATATCATCTGCAAATAGTGATAATTTAAGTTCTTCTTTTCCTATTTTTATGCCTTTAATTTCTTTTGACTGTCTAATTGCTCTGGCCAGTGTTTCGAGGACTATGTTGAACAGAAGTGGTGAGAGAGGGCCTCCCTGTCTTGTACCAGATCTTAGAGGGAATGCCTTCAATTTTTCTCCATTCAGAATGATGCTGGCCTGTGGCTTATCATATATTGCTTTTACAATGTTGAGGTATGATCCTGTTATCCCTAATTTTTCTAGCGTTTTGAACATAAAGGGATGCTGAACTTTGTCAAATGCTTTTTCTGCATCTATTGAGATGATCATATGGTTCTTATTTTTAAGTCTATTGATGTGGTGAATAACATTTATTGATTTCCGTATATTAAACCAGCCTTGCATCCCAGGGATGAATCCTACTTGATCATGATGTATAATTTTTTTGATATGTATTTGAATCCGATTCGCCAGAATCTTATTGAGGATTTTTGCGTCAAGGTTCATTAGAGATATTGGTCTGTAGTTTTCCTTCTTTGATGTGTCTTTGTCTGGTTTCGGAATCAGGGTGATGTTGGCCTCGTAGAATGAATTTGGAAGTTCTCCCTCTTTTTCTATTTCCTGAAATAGCTTGAAAAGTATTGGTGTTAGTTCCTCTTTAAAGGTTTTGTAAAACTCTGCTGTATACCCATCCGGTCCTGGGCTTTTCTTAGTTGGTAGTCTTTTGATGGTTTCTTCTATTTCCTCTATTGTTATTGGTCTGTTTAGGTTGTCTATATCCTCCTGGCTCAATCTGGGCAGATCATAGGACTCAAGGAATTTATCTATGCCTTCACTATCTTCTATTTTATTGGAGTATAAGGATTCAAAGTAATTTCTGATTATCTTCTGTATTTCTGAAGTGTCTGTTGTGATATTGTCTTTTTCATCCCGTATGCTAGTAATTTGGGTTCTCTCTCTTCTTCTCTTCGTTAGCATGGCTAAGGGTCTGTCAATTTTATTTATTTTTTCAAAGAACCAGCTTTTAGTTTTGTCAATTTTTTCAATTGTTTCTTTTGTTTCAATTTCATTAATTTCAGCTCTGATTTTAATTATTTCTTGCCTTCTACTTCTTTTGCTGTTGTTTTGCTCTTCTTTTTCTAGGATTTTGAGATGAAGTATGAGATCATTTATTTGTTGGTTTTTTCTTTTTTTGAGGAATGAACTCCAAGCAATGAATTTTCCTCTTAGAACTGCTTTCAATGTGTCCCATAGATTCCGATATGTTGTGTCTGTGTTTTCATTTAACTCTAGGAATTTTTTAATTTCCTCCTTGATGTCTTCTAAAACCCATTGATCACTCAGCAACCTATTGTTCATTCTCCAGGTGATGCTTGCTTTTTCCTTTCTTCTTTTATCATTGATTTTCAGTTTCATTCCATTATGATCAGATAAGATGCATGGTATTATCTCTACCCCTTTGTATTGTCTAAGAGTTGCCCTGTGACATAGTATATGGTCTATTTTTGAGAAGGTTCCATGTGCTGCTGAGAAAAAAGTGTAGCTACTTGATGTTGGGTGGTATAGTCTGTATATGTCAATTAAGTCTAGGTTGTTAATTGTGTTATTGAGTTCTATAGTTTCCTTATTTAACTTTTGTTTGGAAGATCTGTCCAGTGGTGAGAGAGGTGTGTTGAAGTCTCCCATGATTATTGTATGTTGGTCTATTAGACTCTTGAACTTGAGAAGAGTTTGCTTGATGAATACAGCTGCACCATTATTTGGGGCATATATATTTATGATTGTTATGTCTTGTTGGTGTATGGTTCCCTTGAGCAGTATGAAGTGTCCTTCTATATCCCTTTTGATTAGCTTTGGCTTGAAATCTATTTTATTAGATATGAGTATGGACACTCCTGCTTGTTTCCGCGGTCCATATGAGTGATATGATTTTTCCCAACCTTTCACCTTCAGTCTATGTATATCTTTTCCTATCAAATGCGTCTCCTGTAGACAGCATATTGTTGGGTCTTGTTTTTTGATCCATTCTACTAGCCTATGTCTCTTAATTGGTGAGTTTAAGCCATTAACATTTAGGGTTATTATTGAGATATGGTTTGTTCTTCTATCCATATTTGTTTATTGATGTTACTAAACCTGATTTGTTATCCTCTTTGACTACTTTCCCCCCTTTACTGTCCTACCTCCCATTGTTGGTTTTCAATGTTGTTTTCCATTTCCTCTTCCTGTAATGTTTTGCCAAGGATTTTTTGAAGAGATGGTTTTCTAGCTGCGAATTCTTTTAACTTTTGTTTATTGTGGAAGGTTTTAATTTCATCTTCTAACCTGAAGCTTAATTTCGCTGGATACACGATTCTTGGTTGGAGCCCATTGTCTTTCAGTGTTTGAAATATGTTATTCCAGGATCTTCTAGCTTTCAGAGTCTGTGTTGAGAGATCAGCTGTTATCCTGATTGGTTTACCCCTAAATGTAATCTGCTTTCTTTCTCTTGCAGCTTTTAAAATTCTCTCCTTATTCTGTATGTTGGACATCTTCATTATAATGTGTCTAGGTGTGGATCTCTTATGATTTTGCACATTCGGCGTCCTGTAGGCTTCTAGGATTTGGGATTCTGTCTCAATCTTCAATTCTGGGAAGTTTTCTCGTATTATTTCACTGAATAGACTGTTTATTCCTTTGGAATGGAGCTCTGTGCCTTCCTGTATCCCAATGACTCTTAAATTTGGTCTTTTGATATTGTCCCATAATTCTTGGATGTTCTGCTCATGGTTTCTTAGCAGACTTGCTGAGCTGTCTATGTTCTTTCCCAGTTGAAATACTTTGTCTTCATTGTCTGATGTTCTCTCTTCTAAGTGATCTACTCTGCTGGTAGTATTCTCAATTGAGTTTTTAAGTTGGTTTATTGTTTCCTGCATTTCTAGAATTTCAATTTGTTTGTTTTTTATTACCTCTATCTCCCTGTGAAATTGATCTTTTACTTCCTGGATTTGTTTGTCAATGTGATCTTTCATTGTCTGATTTTGCTGTCTCATGTCTTCCTTGAGACTCCAGATCATCTGAAGCATATATATCCTGAACTCTTTATCTGATATTCCATCTGTTGCAGCTATTACCTCTTCTAAAGTTGAGTTGACCTGCATTGCTTGTGGACCTTTCTTTCCTTGTCTTTTCATACTGCTCGCGTTTCTTTCTGCTTGGTGCAACTGTTGTGTTTTGAAATTTACCCCCTATTTATTTATGTTGCTCTTGTATACTTGAAAAGTCTCCCTTGCAGGTGCGGGCAGCGGCTGTGCCCCTACTCCAATTGGGGTGACGTGTCTACCACGCTGGCGGCTCTCTGGGCCTGTTCCGGGAGTGGAAGGCGGCTCTGCTCTGTCCCTATTCCAATTTGGGGTATTGTGACTACAATGCTGGCAGATCGCTGGGCCTGTTCCGGGCGTGGGCGGTGGGCTTGGCTGGCGGGATTCCACCTAATGGCAGTCCCTAACCTCCCTGCTTGCTAATTAATGGCTTCTCTGAGGCGCCACGCCTTCTGTAGCTGCAGGGCAGGCCGCGCGAATCAGTTGGCCTGGATCTCCGGGGTCCTGCTGCTGGCTGTTTTGATGTTGCAAGCTGTTGGAGAGTGGTGGTGTATTCTTCAGCTTTCCCGGATGGTGTCCACTGACTGCCTGGATGGAGTGTCCGCTGTTTTGATGTTGCACTCTGAAGGAGAGTGGCGGTGTATCCTTCAGCTTTCCCGGATGCTGGCCGCTGACTGCCTCGGTGGAGTGTCCGCTGTGGGGGGATGGGACTGTACCGCTTCCTTCCCCTTCTGAGAACCCGTGCTCGGCCCAAGGGTCCGTGTGGGCTTGGCTGGTGGGATTCCACCTAATGGCCTTCCCTACCCTCCCTGCTTGCCAATTAATGGCTTCACTGAGGCGCCACGCCTTCTGTAGCCGCAGGGCAGGCCACGCGAATCAGTTGGCCTGGCTCTCCGGGCCCTGCTGCAGGCTGCTGGGATCCCTGGCACTCTATCACTTTGATTTTTTCTGCTTGCCCCTCCCCCAGCGCTGGCTAGCCAGGTTTCCTTTTGGCTGCTACTGGGAGGAGGGGTTGGAGGTCAGGTGTCTCTGGATTCCCCCTGGCCTGTATGGAGGCTCAGCTTGATACTCCCTCTCCCGGCAAGCCTAGGAGAGATTTTATGCGAATTCCCGCTGTCTGTGGGGTGAGCTGAATGACACCGACCTGTTTTGATGTCGCACTCTGAAGGAGAGTGGCGGTGTATCCTTCAGCTTTCCCGGATGCTGGCCACTGACTGTCTCGGCGGGGTGTCCGCTGTGGGGGATGGGACTGTACCGCTTCCTTCCCCTTCTGAGAACCTGTGCTCGGCCCAAGGGTCCGTGTGGGCTTGGCTGGTGGGATTCCACCTAATGGCCTTCCCTAACCTCCCTGCTTGCCAATTAATGGCTTCACTGAGGCGCCACGCCTTCTGTAGCCACAGGGCAGGCCACGCGAATCAGTTGGCCTGGCTCTCCGGGCCCTGCTGCAGGCTGCTGGGATCCCTGGCACTCTATCACTTTGATTTTTTCTGCTTGCCCCTCCCCCAGCGCTGGCTAGCCAGGTTTCCTTTTGGCTGCTACTGGGAGGAGGGGTTGGAGGTCAGGTGTCTCTGGATTCCCCCTAGACTGTATGGAGGTTCAGCTTGATACTCCCTCTCCCGGCAAGCCTAGGAGAGATTTTATGCGAATTCCCGCTGTCTGTGGGGTGAGCTGAATGACACCGACCTGTTTTGATGTCGCACTCTGAAGGAGAGTGGCGGTGTATCCTTCAGCTTTCCCGGATGCTGGCCGCTGACTGCCTCGGCGGGGTGTCCGCTGTGGGGGATGGGACTGTACCGCTTCCTTCCCCTTCTGAGAACCCGAGCTCGGCCCAAGGGTCCGTGTGGGCTTGGCTGGTGGGATTCCACCTAATGGCCTTCCCTAACCTCCCTGCTTGCCAATTAATGGCTTCACTGAGGCGCCACGCCTTCTGTAGCCGCAGGCAGGCCACGCGAATCAGTTGGCCTGGCTCTCCGGGCCCTGCTGCAGGCTGCTGGGATCCCTGGCACTCTATCACTTTGATTTTTTCTGCTTGCCCCTCCCCCAGCGCTGGCTAGCCAGGTTTCCTTTTGGCTGCTACTGGGAGGAGGGGTTGGAGGTCAGTGTCTCTGGATTCCCCCTGGCCTGTATGGAGTCTCAGCTTGATACTCCCTCTCCCGGCAAGCCTAGGAGAGATTTTATGCGAATTCCCGCTGTCTGTGGGGTGAGCTGGAATGACACCGACCTGTTTTGATGTCGCACTCTGAAGGAGAGTGGCGGTGTATCCTTCAGCTTTCCCGGATGCTGGCCGCTGACTGCCTCGGCGGGGTGTCCGCTGTGGGGGATGGGACTGTACCGCTTCCTTCCCCTTCTGAGAACCCGTGCTCGGCCCAAGGGTCCGTGTGGGCTTGGCTGGTGGGATTCCACCTAATGGCCTTCCCTAACCTCCCTGCTTGCCAATTAATGGCTTCACTGAGGCGCCACGCCTTCTGTAGCCGCAGGGCAGGCCACGCGAATCAGTTGGCCTGGCTCTCCGGGCCCTGCTGCAGGCTGCTGGGATCCCTGGCACTCTATCACTTTGATTTTTTCTGTTTGCCCCTCCCCCAGCGCTGGCTAGCCAGGTTTCCTTTTGGCTGCTACTGGGAGGAGGGGTTGGAGGTCAGGTGTCTCTGGATTGGATTCCCCCTGGCCTGTTTGGGAGTCTCAGCTTGATACTCCCTCTCCCCGGCAAGCCTAGGAGAGATTTTATGCGAATTCCCGCTGTCTGTGGGGTGAGCTGAATGACACCGACCTGTTTTGATGTCGCACTCTGAAGGGAGAGTGGCGGTGTATCCTTCAGCTTTCCCGGATGCTGGCCGCTGACTGTCTCGGCGGGGTGTCCGCTGTGGGGGATGGGACTGTACCGCTTCCCTTCCCTTCTGAGAACCTGTGCTCGGCCCAAGGGTCCGTGTGGGCTTGGCTGGTGGGATTCCACCTAATGGCCTTCCCTAACCTCCCTGCTTGCCAATTAATGGCTTCACTGAGGCGCCACGCCTTCTGTAGCCACAGGGCAGGCCACGCGAATCAGTTGGCCTGGCTCTCCGGGCCCTGCTGCAGGCTGCTGGGATCCCTGGCACTCTATCACTTTGATTTTTTCTGCTTGCCCCTCCCCCAGCGCTGGCTAGCCAGGTTTCCTTTTGGCTGCTACTGGGAGGAGGGGTTGGAGGTCAGGTGTCTCTGGATTCCCCCTAGACTGTATGGAGGTTCAGCTTGATACTCCCTCTCCGGCAAGCCTAGGAGAGATTTTATGCGAATTCCCGCTGTCTGTGGGGTGAGCTGAATGACACCGACCTGTTTTGATGTCGCACTCTGAAGGAGAGTGGCGGTGTATCCTTCAGCTTTCCCGGATGCTGGCCGCTGACTGCCTCGGCGGGTGTCCGCTGTGGGGGATGGGACTGTACCGCTTCCTTCCCCTTCTGAGAACCCGTGCTCGGCCCAAGGGTCCGTGTGGGCTTGGCTGGTGGGATTCCACCTAATGGCCTTCCCTAACCTCCCTGCTTGCCAATTAATGGCTTCACTGAGGCACCACGCCTTCTGTAGCCGCAGGGCAGGCCACGCGAATCAGTTGGCCTGGCTCTCCGGGCCCTGCTGCAGGCTGCTGGGATCCCTGGCACTCTATCACTTTGATTTTTTCTGCTTGCCCCTCCCCCAGCGCTGGCTAGCAGGTTTCCTTTTGGCTGCTACTGGGAGGAGGGGTTGGAGGTCAGGTGTCTCTGGATTCCCCCTGGCCTGTATGGAGGCTCAGCTTGATACTCCCTCTCCCGGCAAGCCTAGGAGAGATTTTATGCGAATTCCCGCTGTCTGGGGGTGAGCTGAATGACACCGACCTGTTTTGATGTCGCACTCTGAAGGAGAGTGGCGTGTATCCTTCAGCTTTCCCGGATGCTGGCCGCTGACTGTCTCGGCGGGGTGTCCGCTGTGGGGGATGGGACTGTACCGCTTCCTTCCCCTTCTGAGAACCTGTGCTCGGCCCAAGGGTCCGTGTGGGCTTGGCTGGTGGGATTCCACCTAATGGCCTTCCCTAACCTCCCTGCTTGCCAATTAATGGCTTCACTGTTCACCCAATCTTGATGGTACTGGCAGGTAATGATCAGTACACCATTCCCACTTGGCTCACCAAATTTCTTTCTTCAAGGTTAAACCGTTCCTTTGCAGTAACCGTTTTCATGTTAGGTTTCACTCTGTTTTCTCCTATATGGATACATGTAGTTGGAACTCTAAATCAAACACGGTTGTGCTAGCTCTTTGAAACTTGGCACAATAATGTAATTCGATGTTCTATCGCTGTGGTTTGTGTCCTATTGAAGTAGCCCCAAGCAGAGACTGACGAGAATCACATTCATTGGAAGGGGTTGCCAAGCTTCCAAAAAACTACGAGTTTCCTGAAATCTCAGCAAACATTTTTTCACCCAATCTTGATGATACTTGCAGGTAATGATCAGTACACCAGTCCATTTGGTCTCACCAAATTTCGTTCTTCTAGGTTAAACCGTTCCTTTGCAGTAACCGTTTTCATGTTTAGGTTTCACTCTGTTTTCTCCTATATGGATACATGTAGTTGGAACTCTAAATCAAACACGGTTTGTGCTAGCTCTTTGAAACTTGGCACAATAATGTAGTTCCAAGTTCTATCGCTATGGTTTGTGTCCTATGGAAGTAGCCCCAAACAGAGACTGACGAGAATCACATTCATTGAAAGGGGTTGCCAAGCTTCCAAAAAACTACGAATTTCCTCAAATCTCAGCAAACAGTTTTTCACCCAATCTTGATGGTACTGGCAGACAATGATCAGTACACCAATCCCACTTGGCTCACCAAATTTCGTTCTTCTAGGTTAAACCGTTCCTTTGCAGTAACCGTTTTCATGTTTAGGTTTCACTCTGTTTTCTCCTATATGGATACATGTAGTTGGAACTCTAAATCAAACACGGTTTGTGCTAGCTCTTTGAAACTTGGCACAATAATGTAGTTCCAAGTTCTATCGCTATGGTTTGTGTCCTATTGAAGTAGCCCCAAGCAGAGACTGACGAGAATCACATTCATTGGAAGGGGTTGCCAAGCTTCCAAAAAACTACGAGTTTCCTGAAATCTCAGCAAACATTTTTTCACCCAATCTTGAAGATACTTGCAGGTCATGATCAGTACACCAGTCCCACTTGGAACACCAAATTTCGTTCTTCTACGTTAAACCGTTCCTTTGCAGTAACCGTTTTCATGTTTAGGTTTCACTCTGTTTTCTCCTATATGGACACATGTTGTTGGAACTCTAAATCAAACACGGTTTGTGCTAGCTCTTTGAAACTTGGCACAATAATGTAGTTCCAAGTTCTATCGCTATGGTTTGTGTCCTATGTAAGTAGCCCCAAGCAGAGACTGACGAGAATCACATTCATTGGAAGGGGTTGCCAAGCTTCCAAAAAACTACGAGTTTCCTGAAATCTCAGCAAACATTTTTTTCACCCAATCTTGATGATAGTTGGAGGTAATGATCAGTACACCAATCCCACTTGGCTCACCAAATTTCGTTCTTCTAGGTTAAACCGTTCCTTTGCAGTAACCGTTTTCATGTTTAGGTTTCACTCTGTTTTCTCCTATATGGATACATGTAGTTGGAACTCTAAATCAAACACGGTTTGTGCTAGCTCTTTGAAACTTGGCACAATAATGTAGTTCCAAGTTCTATCACCATGGTTTGTGTTCTATTGAAGTAGCCCCAAGCAGAGACTGAGGAGAATCACATTCATTGAAAGGGTTGCCAAGCTTCCAAAATACTACAAATTTTCTGAAATCTCAGCAAACATTTTTTCACCCAATCTTGATGGTACTGGCAGGTAATGATCAGTACACCAATCCCACTTGGCTCACCAAATTTCATTCTTCTAGGTTAAACCGTTCCTTTGCAGTAACCGTTTTCATGTTTAGTTTTCACTCTGTTTTCTCCTGTATGGATACATGTAGTTGGAACTCTAAATCAAACACGGTTTGTGTTAGCTCTTTGAAACTTGGAACAATAATGTTGTTCCAAGTTTTATCGCTATGGTTTGTGTCCTATGGAAGCAGCCCCAAGCAGAGACTGACGAGAATCACATTCATTGAAAGGGGTTTCCTAGCTTCCAAAAAACTGCGAATTTTCTGAAATCTCAGCAAACATATTTTCACCCCAATCTTGATGGTACTGGCATGTAATGATCAGCACACCAATCCCACTTGGCTCACCAAATTTCGTTCTTCTAGGTTAAACCGTTCCGTTGCAGTAACCGTTTCATGTTTAGGTTTCACTCTGTTTTCTCCTATATGGATACATGTAGTTGGAACTCTAAATCAAACACGGTTTGTGCTAGCTCTTTGAAACTTGGCACAATAATGTAGTTCCAAGTTCTATCGCTATGGTTTGTGTCCTATTGAAGTAGCCCCAAGCAGAGACTGACGAGAATCAAATTCATTGAAAGGGGTTGCCAAGGTTCCAAAATACTACGAATTTCCTGAAATCTCAGCAAACATTTTTTCACCCAAATTTGATGATACTGGCAGGTAATGATCAGTACACCAATCCCACTTGGCTAACCAATTTCATTCTTCTAGGTTAAACCGTTCCTTTGCAGTAACCGTTTTCATGTTTAGGTTTCACTCTGTTTTCTCCTGTATGGATACATGTAGGTGGAACTCTAAATCAAACACGGTTTGTGTTAGCTCTTTGAAACTTGGCACAATAATATAGTTCCAAGTTTTATTGCTATGGTTCGTGTCCTATGGAAGCAGCCCCAAGCACAGAGTGTCGAGAATCACATTCATTGAAAGGGGTTTCCAAGCTTCCAAAAACTGCGAATTTCCTGAAATCTCAGCAAACATATTTTCACCCAATCTTGATGGTACTGGCATGTAATGATCAGTACACCAATCCCACTTGGCTCACCAAATTTCGTTCTTCTAGGTTAAACCTTTCCTTTGCAGTAACCGTTTTCATGTTTAGGTTTCACTCTGTTTTCTCCTATATGGATACATGTATTTGGAACTCTAAATCAAACACGGTTTGTGCTAGCTCTTTGAAACTTGGCACAATAATGTAGTTCCAAGTTCTATCGCTATGGTTTGTGTCCTATTGAAGTAGCCCCAAGCAGAGACTGACGAGAATCACATTCATTGGAAGGGGTTGCCAAGCTTCCAAAATCTACGAGTTTCCTGAAATCTCAGCAAACATTTTTTCACCCAAACTTGAAGATACTTGCAGGTAATGATCAGTACACAAGTCCCCACTTGGCTCACCAATTTCGTTCTTCTAGGTTAAACCGTTCCTTTGCAGTAACCGTTTTCATGTTTAGGTTTCACTCTGTTTTCTCCAATATGGATACATGTAGTTGGAACTCTAAATCAAACACAGTTTGTGCTAGCTCTTGAAACTTGGCACAATAATGTAGTTCCAAGTTCTATCGCTACGGTTTGTGTCCTATTGAAGAAGCAACAAGCAGAGACAGACGAGAATCACATTCATTGGAAGGGGTTGCCAAGCTTCCAAAAAACTACGAGTTTCCTGAAATCTCAGCAAACATTTTTTTTTAACCCAATCTTGATGATACTTGCAGGTAATGATCAGTACACCAGTCCCACTTGGCTCACCAAATTTCGTTCTTCTAGTTTAAACCTTTCCTTTCAAGTAACCGTTTTCATGTTTAGGTTTCACTCTGTTTTCTCCTATATGGATACATGTATTTGGAACTCTAAATCAAACACGGTTTGTGCTAGCTCTTTGAAACTTGGCACAATAATGTAGTTCCAAGTTTTATCGCTATGGTTTGTGTCCTATAGAAGCAGCCCAAAGCAGAGACAGACGAGAATCACATTCATTGAAGGGGTTGCCAAGCTTCCAAAAAACTGCGAATTTCCTGAAATCTCAGCAAACATATTTTCACCCAATCTTGATGGTACTGGCATAATGATCAGTACACCAGTCCCACTTGGCTCACCAAATTTCGTTCTTCTACGTTTAACCGTTCCTTTGCAGTAACCGTTTTCATGTTTAGGTTTCACTCTGTTTTCTCCTATATGGATACATGTAGTTGGAACTCTAAATCAAACACGTTTTTTGCTAGCTCTTTGAAACTTGGCACAATAATGTAGTTCCAAGTTCTATCGCTATGGTTTGTGTCCTATTGAAGTAGCCCCAATCAGAGACTGACGAGAATCACATTCATTGGAAGGGGTTGCCAAGCTTCCAAAAAACTACGAGTTTCCTGAAATCTCAGCAAACATTTTTTCACCCAATCTTGAAGATACTTGCAGGTAATGATCAGTACACCAGTCCCACTTGGCTCACCAAATTTCGTTCTTCTAGGTTAAACCGTTCCTTTGCAGTAACCGTTTTCATGTTTAGGTTTCACTCTGTTTTCTCCTATAAGGATACATGTTGTTGGAACTCTAAATCAAACACGCTTTGTGCTAGCTCTTTGAAACTTGGCACAATAATGTAGTTCCAAGTTCTATCGCTATGGTTTGTGTCCTATGTAAGTAGCCCCAAGCAGAGACTGACGAGAATCACATTCATTGAAAGGGGTTGCCAAGCTTCCAAAATACTACGAATTTTCTGAAATCTCAGCAAACATTTTTTCACCCAATCTTGATGGTACTGGCAGGTAATGATCAGTACACCAATCCCACTTGGCTCACCAAATTTCATTCTTCTAGGTTAAACCGTTCCTTTGCAGTAACCGTTTTCATGTTTAGGTTTCACTCTGTTTTCTCCTATATTTATACATGTAGTTGGAACTCTAAATCAAACACGGTTTGTGCTAGCTCTTTGAAACTTGGCACAATAATGTAGTTCCAAGTTTTATCGCTATGGTTTGTGTCCTATGGAAACAGCCCCAAGCAGAGACTGACGAGAACCACATTCATTGAAAGGGGTTGCCAAGCTTCCAAAAAACTACGAGTTTCCTGAAATCTCTGCAAACATTTTTTCACCCAATTTTGATGATACTTGCAGGTAATGATCAGTACACCAGTCCCTCTTGGCTCACCAAATTTCGTTCTTCTAGTTTAAACCTTTCCTTTCAAGTAACTGTTTTCATGTTTAGGTTTCACTCTGTTTTCTCCTATATGGATACATGTAGTTGGAACTCTAAATCAAACACGGTTTGTGCTAGCTCTTTGAAACTTGGCACAATAATGTAGTTCCAAGTTCTATTGCTATGGTTTATGTCCTATTGAAGTAGCCCCAAGCAGAGACAGACGAGAATCACATTCATTGAAAGGGGTTGCCAAGCTTCCAAAAAACTGCGAATTTCCTGAAATCTCAGCAAACATATTTTCACCCAATCTTGATGGTACTGGCAGGTAATGATCAGTACACCAATCCCACTTGGCTCACCAAATTTCGTTCTTCTAGGTTAAACCGTTCCTTTACAGTAACCGTTTTCATGTTTAGGTTTCACTCTGTTTTCTCCTATATGGATACATGTATTTGGAACTCTAAATCAAACACGGTTTGTGTTAGCTGTTTGAAACTTGGAACAATAATGTTGTTCCAAGTTTTATCGCTATGGTTTGTGTCCTATGGAAGCAGCCCCAAGCAGAGACTGACGAGAATCACATTCATTGAAAGGGGTTTCCTAGCTTCCAAAAAACTGCGAATTTCCTGAAATCTCAGCAAACATATTTTCACCCAATCTTGATGGTACTGGCATGTAATGATCAGCACACCAATCCCACTTGGCTCACCAAATTTCGTTCTTCTAGGTTAAACCGTTCCTTTGCAGTAACCGTTTTCATGTTTAGGTTTCACTCTGTTTTCTCCTATATGGATACATGTAGTTGGAACTCTAAATCAAACACGGTTTGTGCTAGCTCTTTGAAACTTGGCACAATAATGTAGTTCCAAGTTCTATCGCTATGGTTTGTGTCCTATTGAAGTAGCCCCAAGCAGAGACTGACGAGAATCACATTCATTGGAAGGGGTTGCCAAGCTACCAAAATCTACGAGTTTCCTGAAATCTCAGCAAACATTTTTTCACCCAAACTCGAAGATACTTGCAGGTAATGATCAGTACACCAGTCCCACTTGGCTCACCAAATTTCGTTCTTCTAGGTTAAACCGTTCCTTTGCAGTAACCATTTTCATGTTTAGTTTTCACTCTGTTTTCTCCTATATGGATACATGTTGTTGGAACTCTAAATCAAATACGGTTTGTGCTAGCTCTTTGAAACTTGGCACAATAATGTAGTTCCAAGTTCTATCGCTACGGTTTGTGTCCTATTGAAGTAGCAACAAGCAGAGACAGACGAGAATCACATTCATTGGAAGGGGTTGCCAAGCTTCCAAAAAACTACGAGTTTCCTGAAATCTCAGCAAACATTTTTTCACCCAAATTTGATGATACTTGCAGGTAATGATCAGCACACCAGTCCCTCTTGGCTCACCAAATTTCGTTCTTCTAGTTTAAACCTTTCCTTTCATGTAACTGTTTTCATGTTTAGGTTTCACTCTGTTTTCTCCTATATGGATATATGTATTTGGAACTCTAAATCAAACACGGTTTGTGCTAGCTCTTTGAAACTTGGCACAATAATGTAGTTCCAAGTTCTATCGCTATGGTTTGTGTCCTATGGAAGAAGCCCCAAGCAGAGACAGACGAGAATCACATTCATTGAAAGGGGTTGCCAAGCTTCCAAAACCTGCGAATTTCCTGAAATCTCAGCAAACATATTTTCACCCAATCTTGATGGTACTGGCAGGTAATGATCAGTACACCAATCCCACTTGGCTCACCAAATTTCTTTCTTCTAGGTTAAACCGTTCCTTTGCAGTAACCGTTTTCATGTTTAGGTTTCATTCTGTTTTCTCCTATATGGATACATGTAGTTGGAACTCTAAATCAAACACGGTTTGTGCTAGCTCTATGAAACTTGGCACAATAATGTAATTCCATGTTCTATCGCTGTGGTTTGTGTCCTATTGAAGTAGCCCCAAGGAGAGACTGACGAGAATCACATTCATTGGAAGGGGTTGCCAAGCTTCCAAAAAACTACGAGTTTCCTGAAATCTCAGCAAACATTTTTTCACCCAATCTTGATGATACTTGCAGGTAATGATCAGTACACCAGTCCCATTTGGCTCACCAAATTTCGTTCTTCTAGGTTAAACCGTTCCTTTGCAGTAACCGTTTTCATGTTTAGGTTTCACTCTGTTGTCTCCTATATGGATACATGTAGTTGGAACTCTAAATCAAACACGGTTTGTGCTAGCTCTTTGAAACTTGGCAAAATAATATAGTTCCAAGTTTTATCGCTATGGTTTGTGTCCTATGGAAACAGCCCCAAGCAGAGACTGACGAGAATCACATTCATTGAAAGGGGTTGCCAAGCTTCCAAAAAACTGCGAATTTCCTGAAATCTCAGCAAACATATTTTCACCCAATCTTGATGGTACTGGCAGGTAATGATCAGTACACCAATCCCACTTGGCTCACCAAATTTCGTTCTTCTAGGTTAAATCGTTCCTTTGCCGTAACCGTTGTCATGTTTAGGTTTCACTCTGTTTTCTCCTATATGGATACATGTAGTTGGAACTCTAAATCAAACACGGTTTGTGCTAGCTCTTTGAAACTTGGCACAATAATGTAGTTCCATGTTCTATCGCTGTGGTTTGTGTCCTAGTGAAGTAGCCCCAAGCAGAGACTGACGAGAATCACATTCATTGGAAGGGGTTGCCAAGCTTCCAAAAAACTACGAGTTTCCTGAAATCTAAGCAAACATTTTTCACCCAATCTTGATGATACTTGCAGGTAATGATCAGTACACCAGTCCCACTCGGCTCACCAAATTTCGTTCTTCTAGGTTAAACCGTTCCTTTGCAGTAACCATTTTCATGTTTAGGTTTCACTCTGTTTTCTCCTATATGGATACATGTTGTTGGAACTCTAAATCAAATATGGTTTGTGCTAGCTCTTTGAAACTTGGCACAATAATGTAGTTCCAAGTTCTATCGCTATGGTTTTGTGTCCTATGGAAGTAGCCCCAAGCATATACTGACGAGAATCACATTCATTGAAAGGGGTTGCCAAGCTTCCAAAAAACTACGAATTTTCCTGAAATCTCAGCTAACATTTTTTCACCCAATCTTGATGGTACTGGCAGGTAATGATCAGTACACCAATCCCACTTGGCTCACCAAATTTCGTTCTTCTAGGTTAAACCGTTCCTTTGCAGTAACTGTTTCATGTTTAGGTTTCACTCTGTTTTCTCCTATATGGATACATGTAGTTGGAACTCTAAATCAAACACGGTTTGTGCTAGCTCTTTGAAACTTGGCACAATAATGTAGTTCCAAGTTCTATCGCTATGTTTTGTGTCCTATGGAAGTAGCCCCAAGCAGAGACTGACGAGAATCACATTCATTGGAAGGGGTTGCCAAGCTTCCAAAAAACTATGAGTTTCCTGAAATCTCAGCAAACATTTTTTCACCCAATCTTGATGATACTGGCAGGTAAGGATAAGTACACCAGTCCCACTAGGCTCACCAAATTTCGTTCTTCTAGGTTAAACCGTTCCTTTGCAGTAACCGTTTTCATGTTTAGGTTTCACTCTGTTTTCTCCTATATGGATACATGTAGTTGGAACTCTAAATCAAACACAGTTTGTGCTAGCTCTTTGAAACTTGGCACAATAATGTAGTTCCAAGTTCTATCGCTACGGTTTTGTGTCCTATTGAAGTAGCAACAAGCAGAGACAGACGAGAATCACATTCATTGGAAGGGGTTGCCAAGCTTCCAAAAAACTACGAGTTTCCTGAAATCTCAGCAAACATTTTTTCACCCAATTTTGATGATACTTGCAGGTAATGATCAGCACACCAGTCCCTCTTGGCTCACCAAATTTCGTTCTTCTAGTTTAAACCTTTCCTTTCAAGTAACTGTTTTCATGTTTAGGTTTTCACTCTGTTTTCTCCTATATGGATACATGTAGTTGGAACTCTAAATCAATCACGGTTTGTGCTAGCTCTTTGAAACTTGGCACAATAATGTAGTTCCAAGTTTTATCGCTATGGTTTCTGTCCTATTAAAGTAGCCCCAAGCAGAGACTGACGAGAATCACATTCATTGGAAGGGGTTGCCAAGCTTCCAAAATACTACGAATTTTCTGAAATCTCAGCAAACATTTTTTCACCCAATCTTGATGGTACTGGCAGGTAATGATCAGTACACCAATCCCACTTGGCTCACCAAATTTCATTCTTCTAGGTTAAACCGTTCCTTTGCAGTAACCGTTTTCATGTTTAGGTTTCACTCTGTTTTCTCCTATATGGATACATGTAGTTGGAACTCTAAATCAAACACGGTTTGTGCTAGCTCTTTGAAACTTGGCACAATAATGTAGTTCCAAGTTTTATCGCTATGGTTTGTGTCCTATGGAAACAGCCCCAAGCAGAGACTGACGAGAACCACATTCATTGAAAGGGGTTGCCAAGCTTCCAAAAAACTACGAGTTTCCTGAAATCTCAGCAAACATTTTTTCACCCAATTTTGATGATACTTGCAGGTAATGATCAGCACACCAGTCCCTCTTGGCTCACCAAATTTCGTTCTTCTAGTTTAAACCTTTCCTTTCAAGTAACTGTTTTCATGTTTAGGTTTCACTCTGTTTTCTCCTATATGGATACATGTAGTTGGAACTCTAAATCAAACACGGTTTGTGCTAGCTCTTTGAAACTTGGCACAATAATGTAGTTCCATGTTCTATCGCTGTGGTTTGTGTCCTAGTGAAGTAGCCCCAAGCAGAGACTGACGAGAATCACATTCATTGGAAGGGGTTGCCAAGCTTCCAAAAAACTACGAGTTTCCTGAAATCTAAGCAAACATTTTTTCACCCAATCTTGATGATACTTGCAGGTAATGATCAGTACACCAGTCCCACTCGGCTCACCAAATTTCGTTCTTCTAGGTTAAACCGTTCCTTTGCAGTAACCATTTTCATGTTTAGGTTTCACTCTGTTTTCTCCTATATGGATACATGTTGTTGGAACTCTAAATCAAATATGGTTTGTGCTAGGTCTTTGAAACTTGGCACAATAATGTAGTTCCAAGTTCTATCGCTATGGTTTGTGTCCTATGGAAGTAGCCCCAAGCATATACTGACGAGAATCACATTCATTGAAAGGGGTTGCCAAGCTTCCAAAAAACTACGAATTTCCTGAAATCTCAGCTAACATTTTTTCACCCAATCTTGATGGTACTGGCAGGTAATGATCAGTACACCAATCCCACTTGGCTCACCAAATTTCGTTCTTCTAGGTTAAACCGTTCCTTTGCAGTAACTGTTTTCATGTTTAGGTTTCACTCTGTTTTCTCCTATATGGATACATGTAGTTGGAACTCTAAATCAAACACGGTTTGTGCTAGCTCTTTGAAACTTGGCACAATAATGTAGTTCCAAGTTTTATCGCTATGGTTTGTGTCCTATGGAAACAGCCCCAAGCAGAGACTGACGAGAATCACATTCATTGGAATGGGTTGCCAAGCTTCCAAAAAACTATGAGTTTCCTGAAATCTCAGCAAACATTTTTTCACCCAATCTTGATGATACTGGCAGGTAAGGATAAGTACACCAGTCCCACTAGGCTCACCAAATTTCGTTCTTCTAGGTTAAACCGTTCCTTTGCAGTAACCGTTTTCATGTTTAGGTTTCACTCTGTTTTCTCCTATATGGATACATGTAGTTGGAACTCTAAATCAAACACAGTTTGTGCTAGCTCTTTGAAACTTGGCACAATAATGTAGTTCCAAGTTCTATCGCTACGGTTTGTGTCCTATTGAAGTAGCAACAAGCAGAGACAGACGAGAATCACATTCATTGGAAGGGGTTGCCAAGCTTCCAAAAAACTACGAGTTTCCTGAAATCTCAGCAAACATTTTTTCACCCAATTTTGATGATACTTGCAGGTAATGATCAGCACACCAGTCCCTCTTGGCTCACCAAATTTCGTTCTTCTAGTTTAAACCTTTCCTTTCAAGTAACTGTTTTCATGTTTAGGTTTCACTCTGTTTTCTCCTATATGGATACATGTAGTTGGAACTCTAAATCAATCACGGTTTGTGCTAGCTCTTTGAAACTTGGCACAATAATGTAGTTCCAAGTTTTATCGCTATGGTTTGTGTCCTATTAAAGTAGCCCCAAGCAGAGACTGACGAGAATCACATTCATTGGAAGGGGTTGCCAAGCTTCCAAAATACTACGAATTTTCTGAAATCTCAGCAAACATTTTTTCACCCAATCTTGATGGTACTGGCAGGTAATGATCAGTACACCAATCCCACTTGGCTCACCAAATTTCATTCTTCTAGGTTAAACCGTTCCTTTGCAGTAACCGTTTTCATGTTTAGGTTTCACTCTGTTTTCTCCTATATGGATACATGTAGTTGGAACTCTAAATCAAACACGGTTTGTGCTAGCTCTTTGAAACTTGGCACAATAATGTAGTTCCAAGTTTTATCGCTATGGTTTGTGTCCTATGGAAACAGCCCCCAAGCAGAGACTGACGAGAACCACATTCATTGAAAGGGGTTGCCAAGCTTCCAAAAAACTACGAGTTTCCTGAAATCTCAGCAAACATTTTTTTCACCCCAATTTTGATGATACTTGCAGGTAATGATCAGCACACCAGTCCCTCTTGGCTCACCAAATTTCGTTCTTCTAGTTTAAACCTTTCCTTTCAAGTAACTGTTTTCATGTTTAGGTTTCACTCTGTTTTCTCCTATATGGATACATGTAGTTGGAACTCTAAATCAAACACGGTTTGTGCTAGCTCTTTGAAACTTGGCACAATAATGTAGTTCCAAGTTTTATCGCTATGGTTTGTGTCCTATTAAAGTAGCCCCAAGCAGAGACTGACGAGAATCACATTCATTGGAAGGGGTTGTCAAGCTTCCAAAAAACTACGAGATTCCTGAAATCTCAGCAAACATTTTTTTCACCCAATCTTGATGATAGTTGCAGGTAATGATCAGTACACCAATCCCACTTGGCTCACCAAATTTCGTTCTTCTAGGTTAAACCGTTCCTTTGCAGTAACCATTTTCATGTTTAGGTTTCACTCTGTTTTCTCCTATATGGATACATGTAGTTGGAACTCTAAATCAAACACGGTTTGTGCTAGCTCTTTGAAACTTGGCACAATAATGTAGTTCCAAGTTCTATCGCTATGTTTTGTGTCCTATGGAAGTAGCCCCAAGCAGAGACAGACGAGAATCACATTCATTGAAAGGGGTTGCCAAGCTTCCAAAAAACTGCGAATTTCCTGAAATCTCAGCAAACATATTTTCACCCAATCTTGATGGTACTGGCAGGTAATGATCAGTACACCAATCCCACTTGGCTCACCAAATTTCGTTCTTCTAGGTTAAACCGTTCCTTTACAGTAACCGTTTTCATGTTTAGGTTTCACTCTGTTTTTCTCCTATATGGATACATGTATTTGGAACTCTAAATCAAACACGGTTTGTGCTAGCTCTTTGAAACTTGGCACAATAATGTAGTTCCAAGTTCTATCGCTATGGTTTGTGTCCTATTGAAGTAGCCCCAAGCAGAGACTGACGAGAATCACATTCATTGGAAGGGGTTGCCAAGCTACCAAAATCTACGAGTTTCCAGAAATCTCAGCAAACATTTTTTCACCCAAACTTGAAGATACTTGCAGGTAATGATCAGTACACAAGTCCCACTTGGCTCACCAAATTTCGTTCTTCTAGGTTAAACCGTTCCTTTGCAGTAAACCGTTTTCATGTTTAGGTTTCACTCAGTTTTCTCCAATATGGATACATGTATTTGGAACTCTAAATCAAACACGGTTTGTGCTAGCTCTTTGATACTTGGCACAATAATGTAGTTCCACGTTCTATCGCTATGGTTTTTTGTCCTATGTAAGTAGCCCCAAGCATATACTGACGAGAATCACATTCATTGGAAGGGGTTGCCAAGCTTCCAAAAAACTACGAATTTCCTGAAATCTCAGCAAACATTTTTTCACCCAATCTTGATGGTACTGGCAGGTAATGATCAGTACACCAATCCCACTTGGCTCACCAAATTTCGTTCTTCTAGGTTAAATCGTTCCTTTGCAGTAACCGTTTTCATGTTTAGGTTTCACTCTGTTTTCTCCTATATGGATACATGTATTTGGAACTCTAAATCAAACACGGTTTGTGCTAGCTCTTTGAAACTTGGCACAATAATGTAGTTCCAAGTTCTATCGCTATGTTTTGTGTCCTATGGAAGTAGCCCCATACAGAGACTGACGAGAATCACATTCATTGGAAGGGGTTGCCAAGCTTCCAAAAAACTACGAGTTTCCTGAAATCTCAGCAAACATTTTTTCACCCAATCTTGATGATACTGGCAGGTAAGGATAAGTACACCAGTCCCACTTGGCTCACCAAATTTCGTTCTTCTAGGTTAAACCGTTCCTTTGCAGTAACCGTTTTCATGTTTAGGTTTCACTCTGTTTTCTCCTATATGGATACATGTAGTTGGAACTCTAAATCAAAACAGTTTGTGCTAGCTCTTTGAAACTTGGCACAATAATGTAGTTCCAAGTTCTATCGCTACGGTTTGTGTCCTATTGAAGTAGCAACAAGCAGAGACAGACGAGAATCCACATTCATTGGAAGGGGTTGCCAAGCTTCCAAAAAACTACGAGTTTCCTGAAATCTCAGCAAACATTTTTTCACCCAATTTTGATGATACTTGCAGGTAATGATCAGCACACCAGTCCCTCTTGGCTCACCAAATTTCGTTCTTCTATTTTAAACCTTTCCTTTCAAGTAACTGTTTTCATGTTTAGGTTTCACTCTGTTTTCTCCTATATGGATACATGTAGTTGGAACTCTAAATCAAACACGGTTTGTGCTAGCTCTTTGAAACTTGGCACAATAATGTAGTTTCCAAGTTCTATCGCTATGGTTTGTGTCCTATGGAAGAAGCCCCAAGCAGAGACAGACGAGAATCACATTCATTGAAAGGGGTTGCCAAGCTTCCAAAAAACTGCGAATTTCCTGAAATCTCAGCAAACATATTTTCACCCAATCTTGATGGTACTGGCAGGTAATGATCAGTACACCAATCCCACTTGGCTCACCAAATTTCTTTCTTCTAGGTTAAACCGTTCCTTTGCAGTAACCGTTTTCATGTTTAGGTTTCACTCTGTTTTCTCCTATATGGATACATGTAGTTGGAACTCTAAATCAAACACGGTTTGTGCTAGCTCTTTGAAACTTGGCACAATAATGTAATTCCATGTTCTATCGCTGTGGTTTGTGTCCTATTGAAGTAACCCCAAGCAGAGACTGACGAGAATCACATTCATTGGAAGGGGTTGCCAAGCTTCCAAAAAACTACGAGTTTCCTGAAATCTCAGCAAACATTTTTTCACCCAATCTTGATGATACTTGCAGGTAATGATCAGTACACCAGTCCCATTTGGCTCACCAAATTTCGTTCTTCTAGGTTAAACCGTTCCTTTGCAGTAACCGTTTTCATGTTTAGGTTTCACTGTGTTGTCTCCTATATGGATACATGTAGTTGGAACTCTAAATCAAACACGGTTTGTGCTAGCTCTTTGAAACTTGGCACAATAATGTAGTTCCAAGTTCTATCGCTATGGTTTGTGTCCTATTGAAGTAGCCCCAAGCAGAGACTGACGAGAATCACATTCATTGAAAGGGGTTGCCAAGCTTAAAAAAAAATACGAGTTTCCTGAAATCTCAGCAAACATTTTTTCACCAATCTTGATGGTACTGGCAGGTAATGATAAGTACACCAATCCCACTTGGCTCACCAAATTTCTTTTTCTAGGTTAAACCGTTCCTTTGCAGTAACCGTTTTCATGTTTAGGTTTCACTCTGTTTTCTCCTATATGGATACATGTAGTTGGAACTCTAAATCAAACACGGTTTGTGCTAGCTCTTTGAAACTTGGCACAATAATGTAGTTCCAAGTTTTATCGCTATGGTTTGTGTCCTATGGAAACAGCCCCAAGCAGAGACTGACGAGAATCACATTCATTGAAAGGGGTTGCCAAGCTTAAAAAAAAATGCGAATTTCCTGAAATCTCAGCAAACATATTTTCACCCAATCTTGATGGTACTGGCAGGTAATGATCAGTACACCAATCCCACTTGGCTCACCAAATTTCGTTCTTCTAGGTTAAATCGTTCCTTTGCCATAACCGTTTTCATGTTTAGGTTTCACTCTGTTTTCTCCTATATGGATACATGTAGTTGGAACTCTAAATCAAACACGGTTTGTGCTAGCTCTTTGAAACTTGGCACAATAATGGAGTTCCATGTTCTATCGCTGTGGTTTGTGTCCCAGTGAAGTAGCCCCAAGCAGAGACTGACGAGAATCACATTCATTGGAAGGGGTTGCCAAGCTTCCAAAAAACTACGAGTTTCCTGAAATCTCAGCAAACATTTTTTTCACCCAATCTTGATGATACTTGCAGGTAATGATCAGTACACCAGTCCCACTCGGCTCACCAAATTTCGTTCTTCTAGGTTAAACCGTTCCTTTGCAGTAACCATTTTCATGTTTAGGTTTCACTCTGTTTTCTCCTATATGGATACATGTTGTTGGAACTCTAAATCAAATATGGGTTTGTGCTAGCTCTTTGAAACTTGGCACAATAATGTAGTTCCAAGTTCTATCGCTATGGTTTGTGTCCTATGGAAGTAGCCCCAAGCATATACTGACGAGAATCACATTCATTGAAAGGGGTTGCCAAGCTTCCAAAAAACTACGAATTTCCTGAAATCTCAGCTAACATTTTTTCACCCAATCTTGATGGTACTGGCAGGTAATGATCAGTACACCAATCCCACTTATCTCACCAAATTTCGTTCTTATAGGTTAAACCGTTCCTTTGCAGTAACTGTTTTCATGTTTAGGTTTCACTCTGTTTTCTCCTATATGGATACATGTAGTTGGAACTCTAAATCAAACACGGTTTGTGCTAGCTCTTTGAAACTTGGCACAATAATGTAGTTCCAAGTTCTATCGCTATGTTTTGTGTCCTATGGAAGTAGCCCCAAGCAGAGACTGACGAGAATCACATTCATTGGAAGGGGTTGCCAAGCTTCCAAAAAAACTACGTGTTTCCTGAAATCTCAGCAAACATTTTTTCACCCAATCTTGATGATACTGGCAGGTAAGGATAAGTACACCAGTCCCACTAGGCTCACCAAATTTCGTTCTTCTAGGTTAAACCGTTCCTTTGCAGTAACCGTTTTCATGTTTAGGTTTCACTCTGTTTTCTCCTATATGGATACATGTAGTTGGAACTCTAAATCAAACACAGTTTGTGCTAGCTCTTTGAAACTTGGCACAATAATGTAGTTCCAAGTTCTATCGCTACGGTTTGTGTCCTATTGAAGTAGCAACAAGCAGAGACAGACGAGAATCACATTCATTGGAAGGGGTTGCCAAGCTTCCAAAAAACTACGAGTTTCCTGAAATCTCAGCAAACATTTTTTCACCCAATTTTGATGATACTTGCAGGTAATGATCAGCACACCAGTCCCTCTTGGCTCACCAAATTTCGTTCTTCTAGTTTAAACCTTTCCTTTCAAGTAACTGTTTTCATGTTTAGGTTTCACTCTGTTTTCTCCTATATGGATACATGTATTTGGAACTCTAAATCAAACACGGTTTGTGCTAGCTCTTTGAAACTTGGCACAATAATGTAGTTCCAAGTTCTATCGCTATCTTTTGTGTCCGATGGAAGAAGCCCCAAGCAGAGACAGACGAGAATCACATTCATTGAAAGGGGTTGCCAAGCTTCCAAAAAACTACGAGTTTCCTGAAATCTCAGCAAACATATTTTCACCCAATCTTGATGGTACTGGCAGGTAATGATCAGTACACCAATCCCACTTGGCTCACCAAATTTCGTTCTTCTAGGTTAAACCGTTCCTTTGCAGTAACCGTTTTCATGTTTAGGTTTCACTCTGTTTTCTCCTATATGGATACATGTAGTTGGAACTCTAAATCAAACACGGTTTGTGCTAGCTCTTTGAAACTTGGCACAATAATGTAGTTCCATGTTCTATCGCTGTGGTTTGTGTCCTATTGAAGTAGCCCCAAGCAGAGACTGACGAGAATCACATTCATTGGAAGGGGTTGCCAAGCTTCCAAAAAACTACGAGTTTCCTGAAATCTCAGCAAACATTTTTTCACCCAATCTTGATGATACTTGCAGGTAATGATCAGTACACCAGTCCCATTTGGCTCACCAAATTTCGTTCTTCTAGGTTAAACCGTTCCTTTGCAGTAACCGTTTTCATGTTTAGGTTTCACTCTGTTGTCTCCTATATGGATACATGTAGTTGGAACTCTAAATCAAACACGGTTTGTGCTAGCTCTTTGAAACTTGGCACAATAATGTAGTTCCAAGTTCTATCGCAATGGTTTGTGTCCTATTGAAGTAGCCCCAAGCAGAGACTGACGAGAATCACATTCATTGAAAGGGGTTGCCAAGCTTCCAAAAAACTACGAGTTTCCTGAAATCTCAGCAAACATTTTTTCACCAAATCTTGATGGTACTGGCAGGTAATGATAAGTACACCAATCCCACTTGGCTCACCAAATTTCGTTCTTCTAGGTTAAACCGTTCCTTTGCAGTAACCGTTTTCATGTTTAGGTTTCACTCTGTTTTCTCCTATATGGATACATGTAGTTGGAACTCTAAATCAAACACGGTTTGTGCTAGCTCTTTGAAACTTGGCACAATAATGTAGTTCCAAGTTCTATCGCTATGGTTTGTGTCCTATGGAAGTAGCCCCAAACAGAGACTGACGAGAATCACATTCATTGAAAGGGGTTGCCAAGCTTCCAAAAAACTATGAATTTCCTCAAATCTCAGCAAACAGTTTTTCACCCAATCTTGATGGTACTGGCAGATAATGATCAGTACACCAATCCCACTTGGCTCACCAAATTTCGTTCTTCTAGGTTAAACAGTTCCTTTGCAGTAACCGTTTTCATGTTTAGGTTTCACTCTGTTTTCTCCTATATGGATACATGTAGTTGGAACTCTAAATCAAACACGGTTTGTGCTAGCTCTTTGAAACTTGGCACAATAATGTAGTTCCAAGTTTTATCGCTATGGTTTGTGTCCTATGGAAACAGCCCCAAGCAGAGACTGACGAGAATCACATTCATTGAAAGGGGTTGCCAAGCTTCCAAAAAACTACGAGTTTCCTGAAATCTCAGCAAACATTTTTTCACCCAATTTTGATGATACTTGCAGGTAATGATCAGCACACCAGTCCCTCTTGGCTCACCAAATTTCGTTCTTCTAGTTTAAACCTTTCCTTTCAAGTAACTGTTTTCATGTTTAGGTTTCACTCTGTTTTCTCCTATATGGATACATGTAGTTGGAACTCTAAATCAAACACGGTTTGTGCTAGCTCTTTGAAACTTGGCACAATAATGTAGTTCCAAGTTCTATCGCTATGGTTTGTGTCCTATGGAAGAAGCCCCAAGCAGAGACAGACGAGAATCACATTCATTGAAAGGGGTTGCCAAGCTTCCAAAAAACTGCGAATTTCCTGAAATCTCAGCAAACATATTTTCACCCAATCTAGATGGTACTGGCAGGTAATGATCAGTACACCAATCCCACTTGGCTCACCAAATTTCTTTCTTCTAGGTTAAACCGTTCCTTTGCAGTAACCGTTTTCATGTTTAGGTTTCACTCTGTTTTCTCCTATATGGATACATGTAGTTGGAACTCTAAATCAAACACGGTTTGTGCTAGCTCTTTGAAACTTGGCACAATAATGGAATTCCATGTTCTATCGCTGTGGTTTGTGTCCTATTGAAGTAGCCCCAAGCAGAGACTGACGAGAATCACATTCATTGGAAGGGGTTGCCAAGCTTCCAAAAAACTACGAGTTTCCTGAAATCTCAGCAAACATTTTTTCACCCAATCATGATGATACATGCAGGTAATGATCAGTACACCAGTCCCATTTGGCTCACCAAATTTCGTTCTTCTAGGTTAAACCGTTCCTTTGCAGTAACCGTTTTCATGTTTAGGTTTCACTCTGTTGTCTCCTATATGGATACATGTAGTTGGAACTCTAAATCAAACACGGTTTGTGCTAGCTCTTTGAAACTTGGCACAATAATGTAGTTCCAAGTTATATCGCTATGGTTTGTGTCCTATTGAAGTAGCCCCAAGCAGAGACTGACGAGAATCACATTCATTGAAAGGGGTTGCCAAGCTTCCAAAAAACTACGAGTTTCCTGAAATCTCAGCAAACATTTTTTCACCAAATCTTGATGGTACTGGCAGGTAATGATAAGTACACCAATCCCACTTGGCTCACCAAATTTCGTTCTTCTAGGTTAAACCGTTCCTTTGCAGTAACCGTTTTCATGTTTAGGTTTCACTCTGTTTTCTCCTATATGGATACATGTAGTTGGAACTCTAAATCAAACACGGTTTGTGCTAGCTCTTTGAAACTTGGCACAATAATGTAGTTCCAAGTTCTATCGCTATGGTTTGTGTCCTATGGAAGTAGCCCCAACAGAGACTGACGAGAATCACATTCATTGAAAGGGGTTGCCAAGCTTCCAAAAAACTACGAATTTCCTCAAATCTCAGCAAACAGTTTTTCACCCAATCTTGATGGTACTGGCAGATAATGATCAGTACACCAATCCCACTTGGCTCACCAAATTTCGTTCTTCTAGGTTAAACCGTTCCTTTGCAGTAACCGTTTTCATGTTTAGGTTTCACTCTGTTTTCTCCTATATGGATACATGTAGTTGGAACTCTAAATCAAACACGGTTTGTGCTAGCTCTTTGAAACTTGGCACAATAATGTAGTTCCAAGTTTTATCGCTATGGTTTGTGTCCTATGGAAACAGCCCTAAGCAGAGACTGACGAGAATCACATTCATTGAAAGGGGTTGCCAAGCTTCCAAAAAACTGCGAATTTCCTGAAATCTCAGCAAACATATTTTCACCCAATCTTGATGGTACTGGCAGGTAATGATCAGTACACCAATCCCACTTGGCTCACCAAATTTCGTTCTTCTAGGTTAAACCGTTCCTTTGCCGTAACCGTTTTCATGTTTAGGTTTCACTCTGTTTTCTCCTATATGGATACATGTAGTTGGAAGTCTAAATCAAACACGGTTTGTGCTAGCTCTTTGAAACTTGGCACAATAATGTAGTTCCATGTTCTATCGCTGTGGTTTGTGTCCTAGTGAAGTAGCCCCAAGCAGAGACTGACGAGAATCACATTCATTGGAAGGGGTTGCCAAGCTTCCAAAAAACTACGAGTTTCTTGAAATCTCAGCAAATATTTTTTCACCCAATCTTGATGATACTTGCAGGTAATGATCAGTACACCCGTCCCACTTGGCTCACCAAATTTCGTTCTTCTAGGTTAAACCGTTCCTTTGCAGTAACCGTTTTCATGTTTAGGTTTCACTCTGTTTTCTCCTATATGGATACATGTAGTTGGAACTCTAAATCAAACACGGTTTGTGCTAGCTCTTTGAAACTTGGCACAATAATGTAGTTCCAAGTTCTATCGCTATGGTTTGTGTCCTATGTAAGTAGCCCCAAGCAGAGACTGACGAGAATCACATTCATTGGAAGGGGTTGCCAAGCTTCCAAAAAACTACGAGTTTCCTGAAATCTCAGCAAACATTTTTTTCACCCAATCTTGATGATACTTGCAGGTAATGATCAGTACACCAATCCCATTTGGCTCACCAAATTTCGTTCTTCTAGGTTAAACCGTTCCTTTGCAGTAACCGTTTTCATGTTTAGGTTTCACTCTGTTTTCTCCTATATGGATACATGTAGTTGGAACTCTAAATCAAACACGGTTTGTGCTAGCTCTTTGAAACTTGGCACAATAATGTAGTTCCAAGTTCTATCGCTATGGTTTGTGTCCTATTGAAGTAGCCCCAAGCAGAGACTGACGAGAATCACATTCATTGGAAGGGGTTGCCAAGCTTCCAAAAAACTACGAGTTTCCTGAAATCTCAGCAAACATTTTTTCAACAAATCTTGATGGTACTGGCAGGTAATGATCAGTACACCAATCCCACTTGGCTCACCAAATTTCGTTCTTCTAGGTTAAACCGTTCCTTTGCAGTAACCGTTTTCATGTTTAGGTTTCACTCTGTTTTCTCCTATATGGATACATGTAGTTGGAACTCTAAATCAAACACGGTTTGTGCTAGCTCTTTGAAACTTGGCACAATAATGTAGTTCCAAGTTCTATCGCTATGGTTTGTGTCCTATGGAAGTAGCCCCAAGCAGAGACTGACGAGAATCACATTCATTGGAAGGGGTTGCCAAGCTTCCAAAAAACTACGAGTTTCCTGAAATCTCAGCAAACATTTTTTCACCCAATCTTGATGATACTTGCAGGTAATGATCAGTACACCAATCCAATTAGGCTCACCAAATTTCGTTCTTCTAGGTTAAACCGTTCCTTTGCAGTAACCGTTTTCATGTTTAGGTTTCACTCTGTTTTCTCCTATATGGATACATGTAGTTGGAACTCTAAATCAAACACGGTTTGTGCTAGCTCTTTGAAACTTGGCACAATAATGTAGTTCCAAGTTCTATCGCTATGGTTTGTGTCCTATGGAAGTAGCCCCAAGCAGAGACTGACGAGAATCACATTCATTGGAAGGGGTT